>NC_081190.1:105263662-105486162 GCF_902713425.1 Acipenser ruthenus | reverse complement strand
CGTTACTTTAAAAGGCACTGTTTGGGATGCTAATTGCCCAATATTGTTATCTAGCGCCAGTGTCCTACGCTCCTCGTTTCCCAATACAAACAACCCACTGAAGCATACACTAATAAAGCAACACACTCTAGACATGTCAGATTGGGAATTCTGATTGGATCTCGGGAGAAGGAAGCAGTTTGGTAACCTACTTCTTGAGAGTCTACGAGGTATAATTAGCAATAATCGTTTTATTGTCCCTTGCTGCACAGTAATGTACACTGGGCAAATATTCAAAAGGATAGGTTTTATACACTAAAACATACAGACTGTGTTTGATTAAGGAATGTTGTGTTAACACATATTGTGCTAAATTTGTGTTGCCCTTAATCAAACACACACGCGCACACACACAGTCTCTCTCTAAAATTTAGACTATTACTGTCGACCTGCTCGTAATTGTCGACTTGGTTCTTATATGTGCCAGATATAAAATTAAGGAAATTGGAAATTACTGTTTGCGCGTAATTTATAGCATTTACTTAGAACCAATTACAGCTTGCTATAATGACAGGGTTAGAGCCCCACCAAATATTACAAAAATGTAAGCAAGCTCACCCTGTCATTTAGAAATGAGTTACTACCGTAAAAGTGGTTTAGAAAACGTGTGTATATGACATGCTTACGCAGATATCAAATGTGTAATGTTTCTATGTATAATACCATATATGCTACCTGATAATCTACCGAAATATTTGGTTGTTTATATATTGCATTCAATATAGGTGCAATTATCCACTTAAATACACTATAAACCAGTATTGGAGTGACAATACCGTATTTCATTACTTCAATAGATAGAAGTTCAATACCAAGCATCCTTTCCATTGCGGTGCTCTCGTGATCACTAGTGGGGTGCAACGAGCTTTTCTTTTGGGTATTATTTAACTAGTCGGTATGAAAAAGTTGGAAAATGGCGTGCGATCGACTGAGAAAGCTAATTTTTCAGACTGAATAGCCTAATGTCCCAGGGCTAGGGCGGGCAGGAGAGGGCGGGTTGCTCTCTTGATGCGGGTTAAAGTTTTTCAATAGTCTCCCTGAAGTTGAGTCCTTTGATGAGGCCGCTGCTGGCGCCTAAAAACAACATAACTTGTCTGCCTATTAGAGTCACTGACTAATCGTGACAGATTGTTTATACTTAGCAATTAGCAACGCAGACGCTTCCCAGAGAAGGCACTAAATCCTCACAGAAAGATCATCTAGCTATTGCTCTTCATGCACTTAGATTTATATGCACATTTATTATATATTTTATTAGATGCGATAAGATCTCAAAAGTCTTAAACAGACTGGCAGTTTATAATAAAACTTAGGCATGGTGTGTTTAATTTGTACGATTGTTTATTGTTAATGTCATTCTCATTTGATAGCGTTGGGTAGAAAATCTTTTGAAATATGAGTTTTGAAATCATTAGAGTAAAAAAATATAGGTAAGCCAATAATGATGGCGATTACATATTCTTAATATATATTTTCTTAGTAGCATGGACCAAGTTAATTGAATATAGGAAATATTTAATGCATTTACCAAATATGATACTATTAAGATAACTTGTTTTTATATATAGATATCTTTGACCAGTTTAAGAAAAATATGCTTGCGACTATTCATTTCCTTAATCTAAATGCACATCATTTCTGGTTTTAATGGATCTAGTCAAAGGAAAAAAATGCAACTATTCCTCCCCCAAACCATATAATTACCCTTAAATGACTGCAAGGGCTTGTGTGTTTCTATGAGATTAGAGCCCCGCAGCTATCAATACACTTTTCTCAGCAAGGGGCCAATCACATTAAGGAATCACAGGGCACTGCTGTTGCTCAACAAATCTGCGCACAATACAAGTAAAATAATTGTTGATCAATGTATGTATTTGGAGCATAAACACTAGCCAAAATACATCGTGGATATGTTTTAATATATAAGAATGTGTTAATGTTAATTCTAAGAACCTCCTTAACTGTAATTTACTATTGGCCGTTCCTGACAGCTCGCAGAAACCTACAGGCGAATGGCATATCTGTGTGTCCCTCCCCTCTCGGTGCTGATTGGACAGCGTCCTCCTGTCGCCTGCCTTATTAGCAAGTTCTTGCTACTGTGTTGACTAAACGTGACAATGTTCTGAAAGCTGAAGGATCTTGCTTTATTGTAAGTCTTGTTGTACCGTGTTGAACTGTTCCTGTTGACCGCTGTGATCAGAAAGGATTGGCTTTGTATGGCCCCAACTGTTGACATGACTTCTTTAACGATCGGCTTAAAAACTGAAGAGGCTTCACGTGTTGTTTTGAACAGAAGTGAAATGCAAACGAACCTGAAAATGGCAGGCGACGAGGAGGTGGAGAAGCCTAAAGTTGCTATACTTCCATTTAGTGTTGAAGCATTGATGGCAGATAAAAAACCTACCAGAGAAGTATCGAGTTCCGAAGTGACCGCTATTGCAGGAGCGTCGCACACACTCAGTCCCAGAATGGGTGCGCTAAGTGCTCCAGAGATGCCAGGCTCTGCCGTGAGCATCAGCTCGACATTCTCTGTAGCAGGACTAATCAAAATGCCAGAGGATGCAATTGTCAAATCTGAGAGCCCCGACAGGCAAGAACACAATTCATGGATACAAAGTTCAAGGTTCTCGCCTCCTCCGCCAAGTAAGTGTTTTCTTTTTTTAAAAAAAAAATCTGGTATTCCGGACTGTGTTATTGAATTATTAAAAATACTTGATGTAGCATAATACATTTTGTTGTGTCTTACTATAGGATGTATAATTACTTGAGTTGACTTATACTTCCACAATAAATTATATATCACATTGTTTTAGATCGGTAAATTTTGCCTGCCGCTAATGTTTGATTTTCACTCATATTAAAACGTATGCACACCTGTAGAGTCTAAAGGCTGTTTTTGTTTTAATATGAAATAGTTTCATTAGTGTAATCGTTTTGTTCATATTTGAAAGATTATATCCTCAAAAATGAGACATTACACGAGTTTCTGTATGGCGCTTTTAAAGTCAACTTACATTCATGTTTGACTATATAATATCTTGAATACAGTGTGTTTTATTAAAACACCTCCAATCGTATATGCTGTGTTTTTTGTAAAATCAAAAAGACGTTCTGTCTTCTTTTTTTTTTAGCTATAACAGTAGCCTAGGTACAATTTAGTCACGCTTGTGGACATATGAAAATGAATAGACACTAGGTTGTTTCAGTACCTTAATTAAAAAGGGATGATGTATCTATATTAAATTATCTTTGTGGTTTAAACTTATACGGGAAAACTAATGGCATATTTTTATATTACTATTTTAGGACGCCTGAGTCCCCCAGTTTGTCCTCTGAGAAAGCACAAAACTAACAGAAAGCCCCGGACTCCCTTTACCACGTCTCAGCTGTTGGCCTTGGAGAGAAAATTCCGTCAGAAACAGTACCTGTCAATCGCGGAGCGAGCAGAATTCTCCAACTCTCTAAATCTGACGGAAACACAGGTTAAAATCTGGTTCCAAAACCGGAGAGCGAAAGCAAAAAGATTGCAAGAAGCTGAGCTAGAGAAACTGAAAATGGCAGCCAAACCCATGTTGCCACCAGCTTTTGGGATATCCTTTCCTCTTGGTGCACATGTGCCTGCGACCTCACTTTACGGGGCACCCCATCCCTTCCACAGACAATCACTACCAATGTCACCCGTTGGACTTTATGCCGCTCATGTCGGATACAGCATGTATCACCTGGCCTGAAACGGCCCCTTCCTTCAGTGACTTTGAAATACCTCCAAAATCATATCTTCTCAAACATTTACATGGTAACAGTCGAGTGTCAGATAAAAAGATTACCATTTCAGAAGCTTTGTTTTGAACCTGAAATGCTTGTTCTTTTTACGGTGAGAGAAAGACGTTCTATAACGAAAAAAATAAGCCATCTAGACTAGTACACAATTGGTTACTGGTACATTGGTTTTGAAGGGGCTATACTTACTACCACAGTTATTGAAAAATCAATTATTTGGGCACTTTTAGTATTTACTATAAATATGTTCCAAATAACTTTTCGAGTTATTTGTCAGTTTGGAACTTGGTGCTACACAAAGACGAGCCACGCTTAATATCAATGACAACTCATTTCTTTAAGTGCATAGTTCAAGAATGATTTTGGCATCCAAACAAATCCACCAGAAACAACTGGTATATATATTAAAGAAAGTATTGTATTTGAAGGAATGTGGGAAGATTTAATTTTGATATGATGAGCAATTTATCAGAAGTAAAATTGTGTTCTTTGATAAAAAAAAAAAAACAACCCAGAGAACGGAAACAATAGCATTTGTATTTGACAGCACTGTCTGCTGTGTGTTTTGCAATGTTCCCTTTGGAAGGGATGTGTGTACAATGTAATATAATGTATATTTGAAATGTTATTATCATTTATATTATGACTATATTTGTTAAATAAATTAATTAACAATAAAAACGATGTTTATTCATGTTCCTTAAGATACGTCATTATTGATCAGATTTGATCACATTTCTAAACTACAACAATCCACACTATACCACTTCAATCATTTGTATATTACTGACAGTAATTATTTTATAGTCATTATTAAGCTATTTATAATGCCTACATCTATTTAATTCAAATGTCGTTTAATATAAACATAATGATGACAACTGCTTTTCTGAAATTTGATATCGGTTAGAGTAAATGTTAAGAAACACAGTGTATATTAATAACAGAAAGAACTACGCTGAACTCACAAGACTTAACATATCACCTAATACCTCTTTATGTATGGTTGCTAGCATGGGATCCTGTTCTGTGTTTATTAATTTTTTTGTTTTTTTTTTTTTAACCCACAGTTATTTACAGGAAACTTATTATTTTATGGCTTGCATTTACACAGAAATCATAAATTAATATATTTTTTATAACAAAAAGTTGAGATAATTCATATGATTTTGTATGTGCCTATAAACGAGTGTATATCACTGGTCAGATATCTCTATCTACATTAACATTAAAATATACTTTTTTTGTTACATATTGAAGATTAATAAACGTGAACTCTAACTTTGGAGCATTAAACAACAAGGTAACCATGTCGCAATTTAATTGGTGGGGTATGCCCCCAAAGCAACATAAGGCAGAATGTGTATTTAAAGGTTGTAAACGACGCCCTTTAAGTTATTAATTGTAATGGGCAGGTGTTACACGGTGTATTTACACAGTCATTTCTCATTTGACAGAACATAACTGAAATATTTCCTCAGCTGGTAACTATTGCTTTGAAGAAACCTCAGGTTTTGGCTCCTGTCAAGTTCCTGGGCAGCAAAATTCACAAACTTCAAGCAGTTCTGGACCTTATAATTGAGTTCAGTTTGATTGAGGTCTGGCTAGGCCTACCATTATTAACTAAGGCAGTGGGTACAGACCTATGGAAATGTCATAGTTTAATCTCTAACATTACACTGAGCTATAGACATTGACAAAACGAGTAGGGCTATTAGCGTTACTCATTTACCACAATGTGCAAATACAGATACACTTATTTACATGTCTATGTATGTTACGCATTTCGTACCTACTTTGGAGCTTCGTGTAACTGGTTAAGGTTGTGTATGCTATAAAATACATAATTGGGGCCGCTTACTCGTGAAAGCTTTTACTAGCAACATAGCAAAATAATTACCTAGGATTTTGTATCTCCTCGCTTTTTAAAGACTAAGATATTTAATTTCAAGCAATTTAAAACTTTTAGTTTGAGGCTAAGTTGGAAGAAAATAATTGCTGTAATGAGCAAATGCAATCTTCTGCAGACGCGCTGTGGCTCCAGTCAGACTGTAGCTGGGGGCAACGCGGAACTTCTATCATTCCTAAAACGTCAATGAGTGTTTCAATACTCAATGAACGACTTATAGCCTGGCCTGATTCTCGCTTTCTTTTGTTATTTTAGTTATATATTTAAGGCACGAATAGTCAATGGAGAGCCAAGCACGTCGTTCATATGGACATCATTTGCTCGTCTTGATGTTCCCCATAGCCTATTGCTCTTGAACACGTATGCAATCTCAGCAGACACCACTGTATTTTCAACGATAATCGGTGCACACCCGTTGGCATCGAGTGGGACTTATTTGTACAGTAGCGCGTAAATCTTGATAATCTTGCTAACTATGTTTGCCTTGTTTGATGTCGTGATATTGGAATTAAACATGATCAGTCACTGACTGGCAGATGTCAAAAGAAGAGACAGCAACTCCGTTACTTTGCTGTGGGCACTAGTGTATCCTCCCTCTGGTCTGGAGTCTTTCGTTGCTCAATTACACACAGATGAGAACAATTAATAAATAAATAATGGCAATAAATTGGGAATCACACGGATGAACGCTCAATCTGAATGGGAAAAGTTCGCACAAAAGAGCAGCAAGGATTTGTCGGCTCTTTTCAAGAGGGGCCGCCTTTTCTTTTTCTTGCCCATGGCTTAAGAACAAACAAAACTCACTTTTGTTTTTAACATCTTAAAGATCACAACGGGTTGTTCGTAGCGAGAATCACTGTTTTCCTTTTAACTCTGGTTGATAACGCCATGCATATAACCCCATGAACTGCGAGAGTAAAAACAGCATAATTAGAAATCACATCTCCTCAGTGCTGAAAACTCTTAGCTCTTCTGAATGGCATCTTCACTAAAGACTTTCTTTCTTAAGAAGCGGATATATTTGCTTTATTTTGTATAAATTACACCCGATTTTTCAAGTGTTCAAACTACATAAAAATAAAAACTGAACAATCCCGCTCTGTGTTTATTTAAATACTAAATGTTTCATAATTAATCTTACGCTACAGATTTAATACTTACAGTTGTATTATTTGAGAATGTACTTTAAACACACACATACAATACACCATAATAACAATAATTAAGTCTCATAAGGGTTATGTTTAATAACTTTTTCAAAAAATCATATCTTCACAAACTAGTCTTAATAATTACAATGATGTGTTTTTATTTTCTCTTGATAAACAATACACTGGCTACCATATAAATATTGCAAAAAAAAAAAACACGTTAACTTAAAGATTGCATTTCTTTGAATATAATTTGAGTAGGGAAATACAACTTTCAAAATAACTATTGTATTTGATAAACTTGCAGTACTTCCATGCTTTAAGATATTTTAAGAACACAGGCCCTAGTTTGTTTCATTATATATATATATATATATATATATATATATATATATATATATATATATATATATATATATATATATATATATAACTTAGTTTGTTGTCTATATAAATTGCAGTACAACGTTAAAAAATACGCATTTATAAAAGCTTGCAAATCCAATAGTTGCACCTGATAGTTTTGACAATTGTAGTTAGCCCCAAGCAAACTAAACCAAACAATACGACAAAAACAGCTCAGCCTGAATACAGATGTTCAAAAGCCCTCGCAGTGAAAGTACACACGCGTGATCGGCACCGAAAAGGAAAGCGATTGCTAGCAAAGGGAGGACGTGAAAGTGCTTACAAAGTGAACAAAATGTACTGTTCCGTTCGTCGTTAATCTAGGGATCTGGAAACGATCTACAGAGTACCTCAAACAACATACTAAACTAGCGCTATACCTACATTCTGTATCATCATAAAACGTGTTTATTAAATGGTGAGCTTGAAAACATAACACACGTTGTATTTATAGGCTTTCGTTTATTTTATTTATTTTATTGCATTTTTGTTTTATAAACCTCTTGTCTTGTGGCATTTAAAATAATTAATACATTATTTTCCAATTACACAGTATATATATATATATATATATATATATATATATATATATATATATATATATATCTTACGTTTAAAATATGTTACGTTCATGACATGTATTTTAAACATACAAGAACGAATTTATTTGAAAAGTCTAGGTTATGTACGTAACATGTAAAACAAAAGACTAACTTCGATTCTTTATTATTAATAGTGGTATTATTATTATTATTATTATTATTATTATTATTATTATTATTAATTACAATTGTTACAAGATATCACATTATTTTTACACACAATTACATTCTTCTTTTTACACATTATTTTTCACATACAATTACCCATTTATACGGTTGGGTTTTTTACTGGAGCAATCTAGGTAAAGTACCTTGCTCAAGGGTACAGCAGCACCTGGGATTGAACCCACGACCCTCCGGTCAAGAGTCCAGAGCCCTAACCACTACTATTAGTAGAAGTATTATTAGCAGTATTATTATTATTATTATTATTATTATTATTATTATTATTATTATTAATAATAATAATAATAATAATAATAATAATAATAATCTTTTTTTTTTTTTTTTTTACCAGTTTATCTTTTTTAAAGCTCTTGTCCCTGAAGTACAGCGTTTGCATTAATAATTTGAACAAGTGCTTAGGGTGCCCCCTGCTGTTCACAGAAGGAACACGCTTTTAACACAATTACCCTTCTCGAGCACCGGCATTGTGTAAGATTTCTGAAAAACAGAATCACGCTAAAATGGCTATAATTGGGATAACAAAGTGTGTCTCATTGTATTGCTGTTTAAATATCTTCCATTCCTATAATTAGGGACAATATATTCAAATATGCATTAAAACATATTTGACATATACATTGTGATCTCTGTAATGAAACTTGAAATTCTGTTTTACTACAATTGACGACTTTGACAAATTCAATACCTCAGCATAAGGTAAGGTACAGGAGCAATGTTTGCGTGTTTAATTTCTGATATCACTTCTCAATGAAACACTCCAAATATTATTGCTATAACTCTGATAATCAGTGTGATTGTCTATAATTGTCTATCCTAGACTAATTGTCTAACAGATTTATACTGGGGGAGTCGCTAGAACTGATGCAACAATTGGGGTATCGACATTGGGAATAGCCTCATCACCACACACCACATGAAGAGCATTCCATGCACCACATCTCTGGACTAGACTGCTAAAGCCAGGTAAGATTTGTGTTCAGAATACACATGTATTTTGCTTGTAAAACTCATAGGAGGCTGTGTGGTCGAGTGGTTAACGAAAAGGACTTGTAACCAGGAGGTCCCCGCTTCAAATCCCCCCTTGAGTAATCTTAACCTGCAAACAAATATTTGGGTCCTCTTTTTTTAAGTTTCCCTGAACACTAAGTCCATCAACAGGGCTTCTTCAAACTGGACAGCGCCTCTTCGGCGAGTTCTGTATAATCATGGTACCTTCGAGCACCAAGTTTACTTTTATACGTTCGAACCATTTCTACTCTCTCTGTATTCTAATGCACTTCAAGGATGAGGATTTTCTAGTCTGAAATTCTTATCGCGAGATTTAATGTTATCAGCCTCACATGATCAGTGACAAGATGAAAAACAAGTGATATGCGGTAAAGTAGATGCGGTATAGTAACGTTAGTATATATTATCAAGGATAATAATAATTTTATTATCATTGGTACATATGCAGAACTATTTCTGTCCAGAGTTACCCCACAGAAGTCGCCCTACTTGGAGATAACACTGGACATGTCATTTTCTTGGCCATGGAAAGGGCTATAGATTAGAAACAATACAATATGTCCCCAAATCAGTGATTTGTTCAGATTCTGATAATACAGAGCAGATCTGCCTGTGAGCTTCAGGCTGGGCTGTACAGATGAAAGATTGACTGCAACGTTTGGATAGTCATTTTCTCTCCTCGCACAAATCATACAAAACAGGAAGGTAAACCCAAGAATAGAACAAAACTAAACTGCTCTTTAGAACGTTAAGAACCAGGGCTTTTTAAACGGCGTATAGTTTGTTTATATTTAAAAAGTAAAACGTAGTGTTTTATTGCAAAAAATAACTTTTTTTTTTATTTCAGTCCAGTGTTTAACGATGTCCAAAATATCCCCAGATTACGGTATTTACACTGTAAAAAGTACCAATTTTCATCCAAGGTACGTTTATTACTATCGTATTTATGAATTTCAGTATTTTTCTAATACCTACTGACCTGCTGTAGTATATGAACAGAAATGTGCAAAGCACAACATTACTTCAATGTGAGTTTGCTTAGCAAATTATATTTTCTCTATTGAATTCTTTAAACATGGCACACTATTTTGCCAGAAGTTCTGTTAAATACTAGACATAAAAATGCAATTAACAGTATTTACGATTATACCAAACGGAACAATTACTTACAACAGCACAACAGCTCACATCAATATGAACATTTCTAGTAGACGTAGAAATGTGAATGTCTGCAATACGATTCTTCATGCTAAATTTAGGTACCAGGACAGCCTTTATCACAAGGCATACTACATTGATTTTGATCCTTTGTGGTTTTGGTTTCAACTTTATGTTTGTTTTGATACAAAAATAGAGAGGATTGGTATGGAGGAAACTCATCCTGCTTTGAGTTTTGCAGTGTTTTTAGTTCTGGTTTTTTATATGAATCAAATTTTTTATTAATATTTATAGGAGACTAGGGTGTTTCCTTTTCATAAATCATCATGTGACTAATTTCTGTACTAATACTGTATAGCCAAGTAGAAGTATGGCTGTCATAGGGGCTGTTATTTTTTTCCAGCATCATTTTTAAGTGCAGTTTAATGATACAGAGATGCATTTGTACAAAAAAAAAAAAAAATTCTGGATCTTCTACACCTCACCCTTTCAGGTTCTTTTGTTACCTTTTTTTAAACCGTTACTCCGCAGCACTGTGATAATATAACCATAAAAGGCTGGTTTTTTTTTTTTTATTATGACTGATATATATTTTACAGCATTCAAAGAAATGAAGAATTATCGTTCATTTTTTATCTACGTGTAGTACTGTACGTTAAATTGAGTTTTACATATTTGGCTTATTTGCTTTTATTCTGTAAACGTTACTACTTTATTATAATTATTAGTTGTTCAATTATTTAAAGATGACAGTAATACTAAATAGTTGTACTGATGCTTGGTATTTGTAAGTATATGACCTGAAAACCAGAACCATGTGACGTAGTTCTTAAATATGATTGGATATTGCTTGGATTAAAGACAATTTGTATCGAATGCGAGTTAACTGTTAGTTGTATCGTGTAACAGGTCAAATCCCCCGCAGTGACATCACAGGCAACACGTTGCTACAATTTATGTTGCCAGCGCATTGACTCGTGTATAGCTATGTCTTTTCACCAAGATGGCCGACTTCCAGGTCCTTCCTCCCATTGAGTCGACCCATCCGTGTGAAGGTGTACCATCAACCTTACCCAGCGCCCTTCCAGGTCGGGAGGTAGATTTACAGTTCAGGCTCATCCTCTCCCGTTCAAAGGCACTAATAAAAATACCATATTGTACTTGTATGAACTCATGAACCACTGTAGTTATCACCTTCTCTTCCTGTGTCAGGGCCACACCAGAGCGATGTACAGTACTGGTAAATACCACAGAAAGCATGTGGCAAAGTGGTTTGCAGTGCGCAGGTGTAGAGGTGATGCAGTGCTCATGACAATGACAAACAACAAAGTACTGGTGAAATGGTGGTTTATTTATAATCCAAAGTCTGATGACACCAGTAAAGAATAAAGACAACTGGCAATACACAGCGATGTGTATTGCTCATGACATGCCAACTTAGCTCTGAAGCTTTAAATCCACGGGTTCAGTCCCTAAACAATAAACACGGTATTTAAACACACACAGTTAACACAAACATGGTCACAAGTCCAAAGTGAGTGCTGTAGTGCTCGTGGTGAAAATACAATTTATTGTGAGCAAGTGCAGTGTTGTCTCGGTTTAGCTGGCCTGTAGCGACAGCTCTGGATTGTCTTAGCCATCTAATAACAACAAACAAGTAGATTTTAGACAAAACACTCACGATAACAATTATGTTCTCCTTCCGTTCAGCGTAAACCATACAAAGGAACAGATCACCTCGCTACGCCCCCTTATGTACCGTCAATCACACCCCCTTGGTTAATGATTGCAACCGCCCCTCCAAGCCGTGGCTGCTACATTAACTTGGTGTACCGTAGCTCCGCCCACTTTCTGGGTGGCCAACTTCCATCTAACACTGGGAAATGAATTGTCTGGCCATCCGTCCAGGGCACTCTGTTCCCTTTACACAGCACCCTCACAGGTCGGGAGGGAGATTTATCGCCAAGAATCATTCTGTCTGTCACAAAGCACTATTAAAAAGTAAAGCTTCAGTGATAAGTTGTCATGTTCATTTTTTAATGGTTGGACAGATCTAAACATCAAACAAATGTATTCGTACATTGCATTAAAAACACAAAACTGCACAACTAACTAAGCATAAGGTAATAAATCCCAATTTAAATGTTGCTGTATCTTGCTTGACTGAACGTGATATTCTGCAGTTATGCTATATACACATAGACACTTGGGTTTTAGGCAATGCGAATGCAGAGTGGTTTCATTTATGAACCTCTTTCACTTCAGTTAGTTATTTCAAAACCAGGATTAGACTACACAAGAACAATCTGGCATAAACTTTTTGATCTGTTATTCTTATAAATGAACATGTCACTTGACATAAGTTAGTACAATAAGTCAAACTATTTTGAAATAAATGTTGCCAAACCACCTAAAAATAGGTTGTTTGGCACAATTTTTCTTAATAGCATTTACTTATGCAAATGGCAGTTTTCAGTCTTCATACTTTGAGTATGTGTTTTCCAAATTGCCCTGGAGCATATATGCTTAATGTCAGTTTATGAGCATGCTTTTCAACTAAGCAAACAACTGTTATCATTTGTTGTCTGACAAGCATTAGGAAAATACCTCACGGGGATAATTTCACTACCTGTTTCAAACAAGTTTTAATAATTACTTTAATAACAAATTGGGCGTTGGGATTTGTGTTTACACAAGCAACTTGTTTTGTAATCGTTAAAAAGTGTATTCCGGACTGTTCTTCGTCATTTTGTTCTCCTGTTTTACTATGAAGCTATTTGGCACAGTTTAAACTTTTAAAAACATATCTGTTCGAGTTAGCTTAATTTTGAGCTGAATTGAGCTGAATTGCTTGGCCATTGGCTTTTATTTTTATTTTTGAGTTTTTTTGTAAAGCGCCCAAACAACCCAAACAGAACTATTCATTTGTAGCCTGAAAAGCACACCTAAAGAAAGATGGAAAAGATCTTGAAGTTCTAAACAAGTGATAACTTCCAAGAAATACAAAAAATATCTACTGTATGACAGGAATGTTATAAAATACAAGTCATAACAGTCCAAACCAAATACATCCACTGCCAAAAAGATGTGTGGTTTAACAAAATGTCTGTGTTACTGTTGTCCAACATCCTTTTGTGTTTAATTTTAAACTGTTCAGACTCACTTTACAAAAATATCTGATTATGCCATTCAATTGGTCACACAACTCTATATGTGCGGTAAGTGTATTTATGAAAATGTGCATAGTCTGAACAAATGAATATGCAACAGCAAGGAAATCTTACCTTTAGATCAGCTCAACCCACACTGAAGCTTCAGGTACCCCAATGGGTTCTAGTGGAAGTTATTTTAATCATGTTTTTTTTTTGTTATTGTTCAGTGCTTTAAGTTTTTTTGCATATTCTACCTAAAGGAATATTCTGACAAAGATTACATTTTTTAAGCACATTTTTTGAAACTAGTATCCTTCATTGTGTTTTTTCTTTGTAAACAGATTAGTTATTGTTTTATGTATATATTTTTGTAATCTGTAGTGTGGTTCCTATCCATATTATTTATGCCTTGTTGTTTTTACAGATTTTTCAAAGTAAAAATCTCAATTTCTGACCAAAACTATATGGGTGAATCACATGTGCCTATTTGTTTGTCCACATTAACACACATTAGACATGTCATGTGGTATGATTACAGTACCTTGTAATTTGTAACATTATTGTGTACTGACAGTATTTTAAGTTCTTTGTTTATAAAATGTCGAGTTTGACTTTTTAAAAGCTTTTCACTCATCAATTGCTTTAGATCTGCAGTGTGGAGTAGTGGTTAGGGCACTGGGCTCTTGACCGGAGGGTTGTGGGTTCAATCCCAGGTGGGGGACACTGCTGCTGTACCCTTGAGCAAGGTACTTTACCTAGATTGCTCCAATAAAAACCCAACTGTATAAATGGGTAATTCTATGTAAAAAGAATGTGATATCTTGTAATAATTGTAAGTCGCCCTGGCTAAGGGTGTCTGCTAAGAAATAAATGATGATAATAATAATAGTAATTGCTGCATATAGCTTAATGGTAAGTGCATGTTGGGTGCACGGTAATATTTTTCTCACAGCAGAGACACACTTTTTTAGGCAAGTCATAGTGCAGCCTACTTATACATCCACATCCACAAAGAATGCAGTTTTTGTATAATGCTGAATTTGCATTGCTCATATTTTTTAAAAAAGAATAGTTATACAAAAATACACCTGTTACAAACAGGCTTTACCTAAAAAAAATAATGTTTTACATTTATATAAAAAAAAAACATCCACAGCGGTTTGCACTTGGAAAAGCTTGCACTAGGCCTACACACATTTGCAGTACTGAATATAAAATAAAAGGAAATAAACATATATTTTTTAATATTTCCAAATCACAACTTTAATATTATATTATTTGTTTATTTAGCAGACGCCTTTATCCAAGGCGACTTACAGAGACTAGGGTGTGTGCATCAGCTGCAGAGTCACTTACAATTACATCTCACCCGAAAGACAGAGCACAAGGAGGTTAAGTGACTAGCTCAGGGGCACACAATGAATCAGTGGCTGAGGTGGGATTTGAACCGGGGACCTCCTGGTTACAAGCCCTTTTCTTTAACCACTGGACTGTATATCTTCTCACTAAGATATACACTGAATACATAACTACAAAGGAGCTTAAACTAGGTGTCTCACATTTAGGTTTAAGTTCTGCTCTACATTATGTTTAAAAATGTTTGATGAAGATTCTTGAAACTTCAAGTGTTATATTAATCATGTACAGACAGACATCAGTTGATTAGGGTTCACACTTAAGCCTATTTCTTCTCTACTGTGATACAGAATTCAGATCTGGGGCTCGGTTCTATATTGCAAGGTTGTAAGTTTAAATACAATAGATGTTTCGGTCAGTTATCACCTGTTTATTTATTCAAGTCAAATCGTAGTTGGTGTCATGTTTCAATACAACAGGTAGACTAGCCATGTCTGAAAATACATTAACCATGCAACACAAGAAATGTATTTGGAATGGTCTTGGAAATTACATTTGCATAATCATTAGTCATATGACTATAGGTTTGTGATCTAACATCCAATTTTTATATATATGCTGTTTATGATATTTTGTATTTCCATGTAATGTACATACACGTTTGGAACTCCACCATAAACACAGTATTGTGTTACTAATAAAGAGTTATTTAACAAGTCTAATTTAATATGTAACTAAATAATCATGAAATATGTTAGAACACATGTGACACATTTAAAAAACAAAATATAATGAGCCTAATTATTAAGGAGAATTATGGGGTGTGTTAGGAGACAAACCGGACAGGAAAATCAAAGGCATCTGCTGAAACATTTTCTCCTTTTGTCTTGGTCAGCTCTGTGAGGGGAAAGGCAATTTCAGCAAAATGCGGTATAAAGTGCCGATACCAGCCTCCCAGCTCCAGAAAAGAGTGCACAGCTTTTCTAGAGGTTGGCTGTGCACAGTGCCGTAAGGCTCTGACTTTATCCACCTGGGGTTTCAGGACAACATTGCCCAAGGTGTAACTCAGGTACTGCACTTTGGATTTGGCTATGGCGCATTTCACCCCGTTGACAGTTAAGCCAGCTTCCTTCATCCTCTCCAGGACAGTCCTTAGGTTATATAAGTGACTTTCCCAGCTGGTACTGTAAATCACAATGTCATCCAAATAGGCTGCTGCAAAATCTTGGCATCCGGCGAGGATTTTGTCCATCATTCGCTGGAAGGTTGCAAGTGCCCCGTGCAGACCAAATGGCATGACGCAGAATTGAAAATGTCCGAAGGGTGTTCGGAAGGCTGTTAGTTCCTTAGATCTGTTGGTCAGTGGTACTCACCAATATCCCTTGCTGTGGTCAAGAGTGGAGATAAAGATGGCCCTCCCCAAGCATTCCAGCAGCTCATCTACCCATGGCATTGGATAGCTGTCAAATTTCGAAATGGTGTTCAGTTTCCAAAAGTCAATGCAGAAACAGATAGAGTTATCCTTCTTTGATACTAGGACCACAGGACTGTTCCAAGAACTGGAAGAAGGCTCGATGACTTTAGTGCAAAGCATGGCATTAACTTCCTCCTTCAGGGTGTCCAGGAGTCCTTCTGGAATCTGATACATTCGTTGTCTGGTGGCGTTGCTGTATGACTGTGGTCTGTCTGGGCTTCTCTGTGAATAAGCTGGGAAAAGATTCCAGTAACCTTGTCATCTGTTGCTGCTGCCTCTGACTGAGATGTAAGTGATTGGGAGGGCATTCTTCCTCTCTTATTGGGAAGAATTCTTCTACTGTTTGTTCTTCCTTTGCTCTCCTCACTAACAGTGTCTGCAGGTTTGGGCGTTCCTTCCATTCGTTCAATAGGTTGATGTGGAAGATTTGCTTTTTTTTAGTTTTGTCTGGTGTACTGATCTTGTACGTCACCAGACCACATTTTTCCAACACCTCATACGGGCCTTTCCATTTTGCCAACACTTTGTGTTCTGAGGTGGGCAGTAACAACAAAACTCCATTTAGGGCCTGCTTGTCGTACCAAGTCTTCTGTGCCCTTTGTGCCTCGGCCAGATTTTGTTTAACCAGCAGTGTATATTCTGCTGACTTCTCGCGCATTCAGGACAGCTAAAAATGTCCAATGGATGTTTGGGGAACATCTCTGTAAGCAAAAAGAAGATACAGAAGCTAGAAGTCCCATTCTTTCTCGTTCGGAAACTCTTTCAGCATCATTTTTAGCGTCTGGTTAAAACACTGAACTAGCTTGTCCAGCTGAGGATGATAGGGGTGGTGTGAATGCCTCTTACCCCTAACACCTTACAAATCTGCTTCAACAACTTGTTCAAACAACACTCAAAGTCTCATCTGCCTGTTGCAACTCTAGGTGCCGCTAGGTATTTGTGGCGTTATATCCCCTTCCTCACTTAATTTTAAACGGTGCTGGGTCCACCAGCTTTCCCAGCCTCTTCTGCTTTATGCTCTTTCCCCAGTTCTACATCCATTTCTGATTGTGAAAAGGGTAACAGCTGTAAGCCATCAAGGTCTACACTCTGTAACTGTCTAGCACGACTTTGTGTTACAGCTATGTTACTAGTCTCTCACTAGCTTAGATAACACCGGTAAATCCTGTCCTAAAATAACTTCACATGGGAGTGTCCAGCATACCGACTGTCATCAGGTACTTCTGTTGAAGCACCGTCAAGTACACCTCGGCAGTAGCATATGACTTCTCATCACCATGGATACACCTAACGCTATACTTGGAGCCCTAATTTCCCTGTTATCCAGTAAATCAAACCTTACGAGCGTCGTACTACTCCAATATCAATTAACGCCTGGACCGGTCAGCCATTCACTTGTGCTGCACAGACCTGTTCTTTATTCTGCTGTCACTGTCTACCTCCTCACATAACAGCAGTGTGGCGTAGTGGTTAGGGCTCTGGACTCTTGACCGGAGGGTTGTGGGTTCAATCCCTGGTATGGGACACTGCTGTTGTACCCTTGAGCAAGGTACTTTACCTAAATTGCTCCAGTAAAAACCCAACTGTATAAATGGGTAATTGTATGTAAAAATAATGTGATATCTTGTAACAATTGTAAGTCGCCCTGGATAAGGGCGTCTGCTAAGAAATAAATAATAATAATAATAATAATAACACAAATTACCCGCTCCTTTCATGTTTCTCATTGTACACTAGGGTAGCAAATAACAGGTCTAGCAATGTTCCTATTCTCCATATTTCTATTATAGACCTGGTTCAGCTTTCTAGGCATGTTAAAAGGCATTCTACAATCCAACCCCCGTCTTGTCGCTGCTGGGGGTCTGGGGGGCTGGGGGGCTGGGGGGCTGGGGGGCTGGGGGAGTGGGCGGGGGGTGTTCCGTTCCCAAAGGTGTAGCTGCCCCCTTTGCCTTGGGTTGCCATAAATGTCTCTGTCCACTTGTAGGCTTTGACTGCTGTTGTGGGCTTGTGTCCCCTTATCCGGGTTCTGACCCCTGGACTGCAGACCCTCAGATACTGTTCCATGAGTAGCTGTTCCACAATCACATCGATAGGCTGCTCTCCCTGTTTCAGCCACTGTTCCAGGATCTCATGTAGGCGGGTATAAAACTCTTTCGGAGTTTCTCCTTTTTTCACCTGAGCCTCTTGGAATCTGCGATGATAGCTCTCTGCATTGATCTCGTATTTGGCGAGAATGGCGGCCTTGACCTGTGAGCAGTCCTGGCATTCCATAATGGGCATTGTTGCATATGCTTGCCTGGCTTTCCCCGTAAGAAGTCCTGCCAGACGTTGTGCCCACTGTTTCTGTGGCCAGCCGCATGCTGTAGCCAGCTGTTTGAAGGTGGCCAGGTAATGCTCAATGTCATTCCACTCTAGAAGACGGGTCATTTTTGGTTGGTTCCAGTTAGGAACGTAGGATGCATTCAGGGCTCAGGGTTTTGCTGCCTCATCTCCCTTATCAGGAATCTGGCTTCCTTTTCACTCTTGCTCTGCTAACATCTCTGCCAACTTGTTGGCTCTGCTTAGTGCTTCCAGCTGCTGTTCCAGGACCATCCAGCGCTGATTCTGCTCAGCGAGCAATTGCTCCACTCGCCTCTCTCTCTACTCCTGCTGCTGTGCGTGCACCTGCTGCTGCTCCAGCTGGTTTCTCTGGACGGCCATGAGCGACTCCATCATAACACTCAGCTCTCCCACGGTCTGTCGCTCCCTTGCCCGCCTCATGGCTGGGGTTGTATGGTCTCCTGGTTCTCAGTTTAACACATCCAGAGCCGCATGAAAGTCCTGGATGCTGGTGTCAGGACGTCTTGCTGCTTGCTGCTCCTTGCTCTGCTTCAGCTCACACTCACACCTGTCACGGGTCCCTTTTTACCCGAGCGCTAATCCAGGTTCCCAGGATTAAATAAAGAAAACCATCCGAAGTCAAAAGTTCTTTTCAGTTGATTTATAAAAGGAAACAATGTCCATGTTCCAATGCAGCAAACCACTTTGCAAATATATTTACTGTGAAAAATAAATAAAAATAACAAAACAATGTAAATCAAGAAATAAACAAAAATAACTAACTTTCAAAATAAAATAAGTTTGTATAGATTGTACTGTACTTCCCTATAGTCCTAGCTTTGGCATATCACAGCAATGGTCTGTGTCGACTGAGCTCTTGGGTAGAACTGACTGCTGGTGGAAATCCGCCCTCTTTATACCTGCTTAGCCCCGCCCACTTGTACAGGTGTACCCCATTCTCTTTAATGAGCTTGTTATTTTAAAGGTAAAGCACTGTAAAGGCTAACATGAAGACAATACACAGGAAATAACAATATACATAAAAGACTAATTCAGTTAACTGAATATAAAAACAACCACGAAATAGTTAATGACTTAAACTATACACAAGACCGTGGCCATCCAGTGCCTGTATATGAAAATATAATGCCCACAAGCATTGTAGCACACTTCCCAAGGGCAGGTTTTCATGATGCAGCATACACAAAGACATACAATGACCAACAACACAAAACGAACAAGAAGAAGAACAACTACTTGGACAAGTTTTACAAAAACAAATGTCTTTCATTTATCTGTGTTTCCTGAAATTCCTTTATCAGGTCTGTGACAGAGTTGGCTTGAGTGGTGACGTCAGAGCATGGTGAAGCACCTCACACACAGTGGTGATGTCAGAGCAGGGTGAAGCAGCTCACACACAGTGGTGACATCGGAGCATGGTGAAGCAGCTCACACGCAGTAGTGATGTCAGAGCAGGGTGAAGCAGCTCACACACAGTGGTGACGTCAGAGCAGGCTGAAGCAACTCACACACAGTGGTGACGTCAGAGCAGGCTGAAGCAGCTCACACACAGTGGTGACGTCAGAGCAGGCTGAAGCAGCTCACACACAGTGATGATGTCAGAGCAGGGTGAAGCAGCTCACAGACAGACAGACTGGGGTATCAAAGGCACTGCGGCGCTTTTATTAATAAATGAACAAAAATAAAAAGGGTTTAACAAAACGGGAACACAGAACAAGCAAAACAAAATGGCACGTTGGCCAAACAAAACAGACAGACAAGAAAATAACTAAAACAAGTGTTGTGCTGGTTTTGAACCAGCACGCGTAGCAATTATTTATTTGTATTATTCTTGTATCTCCTCTTACTCCCATTCTGTAGTGCTAAACACTATCCCCATGCAGCCAAAGCTGCAGGTCTTTTATATTATGGCTGAGGGATCAACTGGCTGTTATCCACTTAAATAAACATAAACAATACATTTTAAATCATAACACACATTCTCCCATCACAAATAAACACCAAACAATACATTTTATTAGCAGGGCTTTTCCGCCCTGCCCCACTAACTATGTGCAGGGCTCTCTCCTGCCCCGCTACAAGGTCTGATTTTAAACAAAAGAAAAATGAAATACCTACAGTGAAGCCCGTGTGGCAGGGTGTGTAATTATAGTAATAACAATATCAATATATAATAATAAATAAAAAAGAAACCATGTCAAAGACCCTGCACACACTTCTTCCAATGCCCTCTGTCGCTCTAATTGACTCAGCCTATGCCTTAAATACAAAGCATAAATTAGAGCAGCCATGGTTCTCAAAGTGCAATGAGGGAAATGACTGTGGTCCTCCTGTTATACTTATATGCCAAGAAAATTGGTGTTGGTGAAATACAACAGATAATATGACCAAGTAGTGTGAGCAACGTTATATAGAAGTTATACCTCTATCTATGTGCTTCCGAAGCCGTACTAGCCTGATACGACATTGTAACAAGAAACGAGCCCCAGGACTGGCAAGTATATAACAAATCCCATCGATAAAACATGAGTGTGTTACATTAGGCCAATCATTTTACCGGGCTCATGCACAAGTCAAACATTACTGCGAAGTCTTAATTATAACAAAATGTGTTAGAGGTATAAATGCAATTATTAGAGATGACTGCACTTTAAAAATGTAAGGGAAATGTTTTGTTAAGTGAGCTAAGGAGACAGTCATTTTTTAAAAGACATCATAAAGCTGTACATATGACGGAAAATTGCCTGAAACCCTTGTAAAAACTTTTTTTTTTTTATAACTTTAACAAGGCTTTGATAGAAATAAACAATTTTGTGATCTTTGTTTTACTGGCTAATTTAATTTACCAAACAGAAAATAGTTTTTGTCACCCCTTTGGCGAAATGATTGCATTTTACAATGCGGTACGATACATTTTTCATTCCACTATTACAGACCATAAAACATGTAGAATTATTTGACCCCTACTGCTTAAACGGTTTTCTGTTTCTTTGGCAGTGCTACACAAAATAAAACCTGGACACCAGACAATTTTCCTTGTTATGTCCATTAATCAGCAAACTAATTATGCCCTCTTTCTTATAACAGGATTGGAAGAATTAAAAGTAGCATATGTTGACAGTTAAAATGGAATTTTTTAACAAGCATGTTTTTGTAATTACATTTTGTTTGATTCCATTACACCTAAACACAGACTATTAATTCAAAATTGTTTTGTGCTCTTGCAAATGTTTTTTTTTTTTTAATCACCCTGGGAATAATAACAAAAAAGATTTATACTAACATTTTAATTTTGTTTTTATAGTATTATAAACATTATAGTGTTGTCGTAAGTTCCATATTTACTAGTTCAGGAGGGGGAGTAGTGGTTAGGGCTCTGGACTCTTGACCGGAGGGTTCAATCCCAGGTGGGGGACACTGCTGCTGTACCCTTGAGCAAGGTACTTTACCTAGATTGCTCCAGTACAAGACTGTTAAAATGAGGAATGCCACTGTTTCTATATTTTCAAAATGTATCATGATGGAAACATTTAATATATCTCATTTTTTCAAGTTTACAGCCAGTACAGATTGCTTTGTGTAGCCAGACTGGTCTTAAAAGGATACTTTACATCATCTCCCTTTATCTAATATTGAATGTCCTGCCTGTTAATATGGCATTATATGTGACCTTTATAATTATATTTTATTGTTTCTGCTTTGATCATTTTAAGTCAGGCTTACCAACTATTCCAGCAAAGAAAATTGGATAAGACCCCTCAAATCTGCTTGTGGGGAAGTGATTTGGGAATGTGTAATAGGGTTGCAGTAGACCGAAAGAATCCCATAGGTGAGGCATTGTGCAGTGAAGCCTGTGCAATACTGATATGATTAATTAGTCTTTTTAGCAGCAATTTTTGCTGGACCAGTAAGTAAGCATGGCAAATAATGATCTAAGACAACACCACAACAGAGAATCACAGAACACACACTAGGGCTGGGACCAAATCAAAACTTTGACAACCCGCTAATCGCACAAATCTGTATTTAATAGCGTTTTTGTTTTTTTTGTAAGTATCAGCACCAAGGAGCTTTCAAAAGAACTCCGGGATAAAGTTGTTGAAAGGCACAGATCAGGGGATGGGTATAAAAAAATATCAAAGGCCTTGAATATCCCTTGGAGCACGGTCAAGACGATTATTAAGAAGTGGAAGATGTATGGCACCACCAAGACCCTGCCTAGATCAGGCTGTCCCTCCAAACTGGATGACCGAGCAAGAAGCAGACTGATCAGAGAGGCTACCAAGAGGCCAATGGCAACTTTGCAAGAGCTACAGGCTTTTATGGCCAAGACTGGTCAAAGTGTGCATGTGACAACAATATCCCAAACACGCCACAAATCTGACCTGTATGGTAGGGTGGCAAGAAGGAAGCCATTACTCACCTTGAATCCCGTTTGAAATATGCAAAAAAAAAACACTCAGGAGATTCTGTAGCCATGTGGCAAAAAGTTTTGTGGTCTGGCGAAACTAAAATGGAACTTTTGGGCTAAATGCAAAGCGTTATGTTTGGCGCAAACCCAACACAGCGCATCACCCAAAGAACACCATCCCTACTGTGAAGCATGGTGGTGGCAGCATCATGTTATGGGGATGTTTCTCATCGGCAGAGACTGGGGCACTTGTCAGGATAGAAGGGAAAATAGATGGAGCAAAGTACAGAGAAGTCCTCGAGGAAAACCTGCTGCCCTCTGCAAGAAAGTGGAAACTGGGATGGAAGTTCACCTTTTAGCATGACACCGACCCAAAGCACACAGCCAAAGCTACACTGGAGTGGCTAAGGAACAAAAAGGTAAATGTCCTTGAATGGCCGAAATCCAATTGAAAATTTGTGGCATGACTTGAAGATTGCTGTCCATCAGCGATCCCCAAGGAACTTGACAGAGCTTGAACAGTTTTGTAAAGAAGAATGGTCAAATATTGCCAAATCTAGGTGTGCAAAGTTGGTAGAGACCTATCCCAACAGACTCACAGCTGTAATTGCTGCCATAGGTGCTTCCACCAAGTATTAACTCAGGGGGGTGGAGACTTATCCAGTTATGATCTTTCAGTTTTGTATTTTTAATATATAATTTTTTTCTCAATAAAAAACTTTTTTCCCCTTAACAGTGTGGAGTATGGTGTGTAGATAAGTGGAAAACAATCCTTATTTAAATGCATGAAATTCTGAGGCACTGACACAACAAAATGTGAAAAAAGTTCAAGGGGGTGTAGACTTTCTATAGGCACTGTATATTAACGCGGTGTTTCTTACTTTAACATTTTAACATTTACACTGTTTTTCACCTTGGAAGCAAACTGCACTACTGCAGACAGAACAAAAACTGAACACATTGAATCAAGGGACTGGAATGTGGAACTCAAACTTAGGATCTATTGACTCTTATTCCTTTCCTCTAGTGAAAAGAAGACCACACTGCCTCTTGTTAGACCACACTGCCTCTTTTTTAAAATCTACAACTTCTATAAACATGATTGCTAACAGATGTTAAGAATAACACCTACACCAGTTCAATTTTTGTCCCAGAATGCAATCCAGGAGTATAAGTACAGATTATGTGTCATGTGTTAACACAGTTTTTCCAGTCTACTATTCACATAACGTGTGTATTCTGGATTCTAAATTGTTTAATAATGGCTAGTTCTTCAGGCACAATAACTTTGGGATATCATTGTAATAACAGTATGCTTTCCAGATCCATTACAGTTTTTTTTTTTTGTAAGATTGCTAAAACACTTTATTCAAAAGATTATCAAAACGTTCAAAACTTAACACAAAAAACAAAACTGAGTTCCAAAATTCTAAACTCGTAACACATATTCACGTTTACATACAAAATGCTAAATTCTTAATCACCCACTCAATTCTTTAAGTGCTATTACCTCTCTTAAAGACATATTGTAACATGTGTGTTTATTTATTATTATATTGGGGTTTTTTTTATATTTGGCTTTATGTATTATATTAGAGTGATTTTTTATTAGTTTTTTACATTTCCCTCCCGTTTCATGCTTGATGCTGTCAGCCTGTTCATTTTACTATCTCTTCCCCCGCAGCCCCCCCTCCCCCACGCACACAGCGGTCAATTACCTGCACAAGATGATCTCACCTTCCTCACCTGTTTGCGATTGACTGATTAATCTCCCTTTTAAAAAGGGGATATGGCGAAAAAAAGGAGGAGGCAAAGGCTAACTCTCTGCATACAGAATTTCCTCCTCGGAAAGGCATGGAAGATAGGCGGATTAATCATTATAAAAAGGAGAGGTGGGAAACAAATGGGGGCACGTTGGGGTGTTGGATGCAAAAATGGATAAAGGAACTGGGAATGGAAAATCTGAAGTTGGTAAAGAATGTTAATATAAATGTGTTTCCGGGATGGTTGATGGAAAAACCAAACTGTTGTATAGAATTGAGTGAGCAAGTGAAGAAAGGAGGGGAAAAATGGAACTGAAAAGAAAGAGTCAAGCTTTTGTAGAGGAGAAGAGTATGGAGGCACTATGTATATATACAGATGGATTCAAGGATCCCAAAACAGGAAGAGTGGCAATGGTGTATCCCAGAATTCAATATCTGTAAAATAGCGAGGATATCAGACCATTTATCAGTATATGTTGCAGAAATGGTAGCTTGTAAAAGAATGGCAGGAGAGATGGGATGAAAGCATAAAAGGAAGGTTTTATCATAATATCCAGAAAGAGGTGAACAACAGTTGGGTGAACAAAGAATTGGGAAGGAAAGAGGAAAGAGCGTTGGATAGATTAAGGATTGGGCATAGTTCTTTAAATGAACATCTGTTAAGACTGGAGAAACATGATGATGGAAAGTGTGAAAAATGTAAAGTAGCTGAAACAGTAGAACATTATTAAAATGTGAGAAATATGAGGAGCAGAGAAGGAAAATGGAGAGGAGGCTGAGAGAAATGGAGGTATATGAGGTCAATATAAAGAACTTGCTGGGAAAAGGGATAGAGGAAGGGAGACTGAATAGAGAGGATACTGACGAAATATATAAAGGAAACAGGAAAAGAAGGGAAGTGATAATAAATAAAGATGACAGAAAAATAAAGTAAAACAAAGACAGACAAGGACTACAGGGCGCTAATCATCTAAAATAATAGATGGAATGCACCCTATAGATTAACCAGAAGAAGAAGAAAAAGGAGCTGTTGCTCTGGAGCTGTTGTTCTGGAGCTGTTGTTCTGTAACTGGGCGGACTGACGGAACTTGTGGGAAGCTGAGAGCGAACGAGAGTGATTAGTATACTTTTAAAGAAAGCAAAACTTGGAGGCGGCGCTCACTGGTATTTGCACCTGTACAAGATAATGTTCGTGGTAAAGAGGTGGTGAGCCGGTCCCTTGTTTGGACATTTTACTTTTGGTTAGGAAAAGTACATGGCGATTGCATTTGGTATTTTCTTTCTCTCTGTCTGCGCTTTCAGTTCCATTCGATCAGTGCTGCCAGGTTTATCTCTGTACTGTATGTGTGTTGTATGTATTTTTGTGCCTTACTTTTGGGGATTGTTTTTAGATATATTTGTTTGAGGTATCCCTGAGGGGGCAGGTTATTAAAGTCTTATGTCTACTATAGTATGAGATTGCTTCTGCAGGGCAACTGGTATTGTTAATTAAGATTTCTGCAAATTAGGCTCCCGAGTGGCGCATCCAGTAAAGGCGCTCCGCGCAGGATGTGCCCTATAGCCTGGAGATCACAGGTTCGAATCCAGGCTATGTCACAGCTGACCGTGACCGGGAGTTCCTAGGGGGCGGCGCACAATTGGCTGAGCGCTGCCCGGGTAGGGAGGGCTTAGGTCGGCAGGGGAATCCACGGCTCACCGCGCATCAGCGACCCCTGTGGCCGATAGGGCGCCTGTGGCTCTGCAGCAGAGCCGCCAGATCTGTGTTGTCCTCCGGCACTATAGGTCTGGTGGCATTGCTGTGGATCTGCAGTGCGAAAAATGACGGTTTGGCAGGAGCACGTTTCGGAGGACCGTGTTCCAGCCTCCGTTTCCCGAGTCGGCGCGGGGGTTGTGAGCGGTGAGCCGGGGATACAGATAATAATTGGGCATGCTAAATTGGGGTGAAAATCGGGGTAAAATAATTGGCGACGACTAAATAAAAAAAAAAAAAAAAAAAGATTTCTGCAAATTTATATTATTGCTGCTAATGTATACTTTTGCTGCTAACTAGAGTGCTGTTGCAGTTTAGTTTCAACTGTTTATTTTCATTTATATTTGAAAAAGCACTGATTGTTGGTGTAAATGCACATTTGAATTGTTTTGTTTATTATTGGGTTTTTGGATAGCGTAGTCGGCTACAAAGCACTGTGAAATCGTTTATTATAACTTTCTCTAAGTGTTACATCACCAGAATTTTTGGTGTTGTCAGCAGGATTTGGAACTAACCAGAGAAGACCAGTACAGCACAAAGGTTTTATTTGGATTAATGTTTTTCTTTTTTGGTATTTTTAACTGTACTATTGGAGAGGTTCCTGTCCTGGCTATCTGTCCCTTGTACTCCACCTGCAGGTGGGATGGAGGACTCGGAGTGTAACTTTTTAGGAGATGCTTCCCAAAAAGTAGGGAAGCAACCTGAATAGGCTGAAGACACCCTCGAGCGTATGTAGCGTGAACCATGAAGACAGGAGAGCAATGTGGCGTGTACCACGAAGACCAATCCCTGGACTGGTCGAGTGCTGCAGTGGCGGAGGTCCAGGATGGGGACTTCGGGAGCTGCACCCAGTGGTCTGTTTACTGGAGGAACACTATTGTATTCTTTTAATACATTTTAGTAGTTGTGAGGACACAACTGTTTTCAGAAATACATTATAAATATTTATATTTTGCACTTTGTTATTTTTACATTCACATTTTATGATTTAGAATTGAGCACCTTATTTTTGTGTATGCATATCCTCCCCTGCGTATTGTCAATTTTATGTATATTTTCTTTTAAAATGCTTCAGTAGAGGGGGGAAAAGCCTGTTCCTCAGACTGTGGTAGTCCTCATGTGATTGGGTGATTTTTTTTTTTTTTTGTCGTAACTTCCTTTTTCTTTTAAAAGCTGGCCAGGAAAAGATTCACGATGTTCCCCTTTGTGTGTTAGACTCACCCTGGGAGTCACGGTTGGAGTGGATGGCTGCAGAGAATCAACTGAGCGATTTAAGAGGCAGTACGCGCTGAGCAAGTACGCGCTGAGCTGGAAAGCACCCGTTTGTGAGATGTTGTGCATTTTGGTTATCCATAACGGTGATGTCTGTAGCTCCACTGCCGTCCCAGATTCCAAGGGCAAGCCTACCTTTTTTTTCACTTTTATGTTGAGCGCTGTTTTGTTTATATTTGGGAACCTCTTGTCTTGTCTAGTGCTGTGTGTATGTGTCTGAATATGAGAGAGAAATTAAACAAGGTATTCTTGCTCTAAATGAGTTGCTGCTATATTAAACTATATAACGGTGTAATGCCTGAGAAAGAACAACAGAACCCTTGAAGCAATGTATTGAATTGAAGTATTTGGCTGAAACACTAACAGACAGCACTAGTTTGTAATATGAGAATTGAAACAATTTTAAATAAATGATTATTTTACATCCCTGGCATTTTTATTGTGTGTTTTGTGTTGTACTTGCTAACAACCTAAAGTTATGGTAGACTGCTACCATAAATTATATTTTTAAACCCAGCCTAGCCCTCACAACAATATTTCAAATGCTAATATCTACTCTTTTAAAATACTTTAATTTTATTTTCATTTACTAACGATTAGTGCTCATTATTTCAAATGGCCTTGTCCATGTGAGAATGCAGAGAAACATAATTGATAAATTACTACATAAAAGGTTGTGAGGAAACCGTAGTAGTTTGTGACAACATGGAGCAGGCTGCAGAAGTTGCTGGTCGTGGTCGACATCAAGGTCAACAACAACCAAGATGTGCCATTGTCGCCAGTGAAATCAGAGCAACCATAATTGACCATGTAGTGAACAGAGGCTTGTTATTGAGAGCAGCTGGACTGGTTGTCCAACCCAATCTGAAGAGGTCAACTGTAGCCTCAATAATCCGAACATTGTGTACTGAGATTCGGCAAGTCAAGTGTATACCGTATTGAATTACACTGCATGCACATACATGCAGTACTACAGTAATTACTGGAGTGTATGTTTACAGTAGTGTTGCTGTGAAATCTTTTACATATGCATTACTGTACTCTATGTTCTCCAAATTGAAAGGAAAGAAGGCAGCGGCGTATCCTCACTGCTGAGCAGGAGCTGGACATAATAGAAATGGTCCAAGCCAAGAATGACATTTGCCTCCGGGAAATCCAAAGGAACATTGTTGCTGACAACATGTTTCGAGGGATTGATTTGATAAGCACAGTCACAATCGGACGTATTTTATGATTCTATGAAAAAGACCTAGGAGTTTATGTTGACTCAGAAATGTCTTCATCTAGACAATGTGGGGAAGCTATAAAAAAGGCCAACAAGATGCTCGGATATATAGTGTTGAATTTAAATCAAGGGAAGTAATGTTAAAACTTTACAATGCATTAGTAAGACCTCACCTAAAATATTGTGTTCAGTTCTGGTCACCTCGTTACAAAAAGGATATTGCTGCTCTAGAAAGAGTGCAAAGAAGAGCAACCAGAATTATCCTGGGTTTAAAAGGCATGTCATATGCAGACAGGCTAAAAGAATTGAATCTCTTCAGTCTTGAACAAAGAAGACTACGCAGTGATTTAATTCAAGCATTCAAAATCCTAAAAGGTATAGACAATGTCGACCCAGGGGACTTTTTTGACCTGAAAATAAAACAAGGACCAGGGGTAACAAATGGAGATTAGGTAAAGGGGCATTCAGAACAGAAAATGGTCTGGAACCAACTCCCCAGTAATGTTGTTGAAGCTGACACCCTGGGATCCTTCAAGAAGCTGCTTGATGAGATTCTGGGATCAGTAAGCTACTAACAACCAAACGAGCAAGATGGGCTGAATGGCCTCTCGTTTGTAAACTTTCTTATATTCTTATGTTCTTATGTATTTTGAAAAGGCACCAAATCACAGTGAAGCAAATCTATTTGGTCCCTTTTCAAAGAAATGAGGAAAGGGTGAAGCCATTGCGACATCAATATATTAAAGTAAGTGTACAGTTATTTTATAAGTACTACAGTAATGGTATGAACAGTAAGTTGCATTATACTACTGTAGGTATGTGAGCTGTGTTCTACAGTACAGTAGGAGGGTGGTGACCATAGTTCTATGAAAGTGTAATCACAACTGAACATCTTATTTTTCACAGAGGTGGATGGAGTTTGATGCCAGTGTTGACAGACATAAATTCCTTTATATAGATGAAGCTGGCTTCAATCTGGCCAAACGTCGATGCTGTGGTCGGAACCTCAAAGGCCAGCGTGCCACAGTCAATGTGCCAAGGCAGCGTGGTAAGAATATCACTATGTGTGCCGCCATTTCCGAGAATGGTGTTGTGGCACTGTGGCAAAGTGGTTAACAGTGTGCAGGTGCAGGTGATTGATAAACAGACAGACAATTATAATCCAGGTGCAATGTTGTTTAATGAGTTTGTAAATCCAGTGCCTGACGGCAAAACAAAAGATAAACACTAAATGATGCTAAGTAATACAGAGGCATGTATTACTCATGTTGTAATCCCTGGGTTTGTCCTGAAATAATAATCCTATTCTTTGTACACCCACATGAAACACAAAACAAATAGACAAGGCCGTTAGTGAGTGAATTAGTGCTCGTGGTCTAAATACAATTTATTCGGGATACAAGTGCAGTGCTGTTCCGAGTTTGTGTTGTCCCTTGGGGCAGCTCCTGAATGTGTTAGCTGTCTACTAATAACAAGAAACAAACACTCGTGATATATTTTCTTACACAAATCACACGTCCTTCCAGGTTGTTCTCTAACCAAAACGAAGGAACAGATTACGTTGCTTGGTCCCCTATTTATACCATCACGCATGACCCCTTGGTAAACTCCAATCCGCGGCTGCCACATCATTTCCCTTCCAGGTCAATGAGTTAGTGAACCAAAACTCCGTCCCCTTTCTAGATGACCATCTTCCTTTTAACCCTGGTGTGGAAGGGTCAGTGTATTCACTGACACGGGAGACAGAAGGTTTTATTTGCAAACACCGCACAGTGCCCAGGTTTATTTCTTTTTCTTTTTTTATTTATTTTAGCCCGCAGAGGTTGCTGTTGTCCGTGGTCTGTATACTGTCGACAGTAAAACAGGACAACGGGGTTACCAATACAGGTATACCATTCCGTGCACATACAAGTGCTCGAAAATAATAACGAAAACCGAAGGTAAAAGAAAAAGGGAAAATAAAACACACTACAAACTAAAACTAAAACTACAAACAAAAGTGCTGCTTACGCAATACCCCCACTGCCGCTAAGCCGATCAGAACGAGCCTCCGATCTACGCTCAGTATTCCTATACACTGCTATGGCCAGGGTTCCCCATATAGCTAGAAAACGTCCCCTCGGTACGTACTTATTTCTTCTGTTTTTCTTCTAATTATTTTCAGGCAGGCTGTTTTCCCCAACCAGGCTTGCCTGGTCCTTGTCTTTAAACTGACCTATTCTGTGTCACAGTTCATTCCCCAACACGGCCACCTGAGTGCACAACCAAGCGTAGTTCTTATGGGCCGAGCAGTCTCCCAAGGCCCGCCCCTCAGCCACTCAGAGACAGGGAAAGCACACACACCCTCTTCCCCACCTCTCCGTGTCCTGCTGCCCTCTACCTGCAGTCCCACGCATGTGTCAGATAGTCAGTCCCGATCCACCCCCCCCCTCCCCCCCCCCGTTACACCTGGGAATGAAGTGTCAGGCCAAACAGTCCAGGGTACTCTGTTCCCGTTACTTAGCACCCTCACAGGTCGGGAGGGAGATTTACCACCAAGAATCATTGTCTTTCTGTCACAGGCACGAAGCCCATTACTAGGGGCATACAATTCAGTACATCTGCTGAATTTCATGGATGTCCTGCACAATCGCCTCGTACAACCAAATGCAGTAATCACATGTGTTGTGGTGTGGGACGATGTAAATTTCCATCATGCAGTTGTAGTGCGAGAGAGGTTTGCAGCACATCCTCAATTCATAATGATGTTCCTGCCACCCTATTCCCCATTCCTTAACCCTATCGAGGAGTTCTTTTCAGCCTGGAGATGGAAGGTGTATGATCGCTATTCATATGAGCAAGCCACCATTTTCCAGGCAATGGATGAAGCTTGTGACGACATTACAACAGAGCAATGCCAGGGATGGATACGATATTCAAGAAGGTTTATTTTACGCTGTCTTGCAAATGAAGACATTAGATGCGATGTCAATGAAAATCTGTGGCCACAAGCACAATAGAGGCTTTATGCTCAGGGATGATTGATCTATGCATTTGCATAGTATTGTATTAGACCTTATTTGCTATAATGTATTTATATTCTTTTGTTCACTATAATTTAGAGCCCTTTAGCCATTTGTAATTTGAAAAAGATTGATGTATCCTGTGTTTATTTTACTTTTATTTAGTGTTAGGTAACAATATTTGACAAAGATTTATTTTTGTTATTTTGCTTGGATGATTAAACTCAAAATTTCTAATTATTTGGTGTTTTGGTGCAGTATATGCTTTTGCAAGATGTACTTATCAAACCCCCAAACTTGGTTTTTGTACGTGTTCGAGGCTTTTGCTGCTGGAGTGAATAGTTTTGGTTTTTGTGTTAAGAGTTTTGAACTTTCTAACATGTTTTTAACATGTTTTGAACATCATTACCAGCAGTGGAAACAATGCATTTGGAACAAGTATTAAATAGTTTTCTACTATGGATTACCAGCGTGTATTGTTTCTTTCTGTACATTTGTGTCAAACTATTTAAAGATCCTACCACTGCAGTACAATACCAATGTCTCATCATGATGTATTTCCATTGTGAAATGATTCTGTTTAAAGATCCTACCACTGCAGTACAATACCAATGTCTCATCATGATGCATTTCCATTGTGAAATGATTCTGTTTAAAGATCCTACCACTGCAGTACAATACCAATGTCTCATCATGATGCATTTCCATTGTGAAATGATTCTGTTTAAAGATCCTACCACTGCAGTACAATACCAATGTCTCATCATGATGCATTTCCATTGTGAAATGATTCTGTTTAAAGATCCTACCACTGCAGTACAATACCAATGTCTCATCATGATGTATTTCCATTGTGAAATGATTCTGTTTAAAGATCCTACCACTGCAGTACAATACCAATGTCTCACCATGATGCATTTCCATTGTGAAATGATTCTGTTTAAAGATCCTACCACTGCAGTACAATACCAATGTCTCATCATGATGCATTTCCATTGTGAAATGATTCTGTTTAAAGATCCTACCACTGCAGTACAATACCAATGTCTCACCATGATGCATTTCCATTGTGAAATGATTCTGTTTAAAGATCCTACCACTGCAGTACAATACCAATGTCTCATCATGATGCATTTCCATTGTGAAATGATTCTGTTTAAAGATCCTACCACTGCAGTACAATACCAATGTCTCATCATGATGCATTTCCATTGTGAAATGATTCTGTTTAAAGATCCTACCACTGCAGTACAATACCAATGTCTCATCATGATGCATTTCCATTGTGAAATGATTCTGTTTAAAGATCCTACCACTGCAGTACAATACCAATGTCTCACCATGATGCATTTCCATTGTGAAATGATTCTGTTTAAAGATCCTACCACTGCAGTACAATACCAATGTCTCATCATGATGCATTTCCATTGTGAAATGATTCTGTTTAAAGATCCTACCACTGCAGTACAATACCAATGTCTCACCATGATGCATTTCCATTGTGAAATGATTCTGTTTAAAGATCCTACCACTGCAGTACAATACCAATGTCTCATCATGATGCATTTCCATTGTGAAATGATTCTGTTTAAAGATCCTACCACTGCAGTACAATACCAATGTCTCATCATGATGCATTTCCATTGTGAAATGATTCTGTTTAAAGATCCTACCACTGCAGTACAATACCAATGTCTCATCATGATGCATTTCCATTGTGAAATGATTCTGTTTAAAGATCCTACCACTGCAGTACAATACCAATGTCTCACCATGATGCATTTCCATTGTGAAATGATTCTGTTTAAAGATCCTACCACTGCAGTACAATACCAATGTCTCATCATGATGCATTTCCATTGTGAAATGATTCTGTTTAAAGATCCTACCACTGCAGTACAATACCAATGTCTCATCATGATGTATTTCCATTGTGAAATGATTCTGTTTAAAGATCCTACCACTGCAGTACAATACCAATGTCTCATCATGATGCATTTCCATTGTGAAATGATTCTGTTTAAAGATCCTACCACTGCAGTACAATACCAATGTCTCATCATGATGCATTTCCATTGTGAAATGATTCTGTTTAAAGATCCTACCACTGCAGTACAATACCAATGTCTCATCATGATGCATTTCCATTGTGAAATGATTCTGTTTAAAGATCCTACCACTGCAGTACAATACCAATGTCTCATCATGATGTATTTCCATTGTGAAATGATTCTGTTTTGTTGTGGGCTTTTTGTATTTGTGTTTTGTTTTTGTATTTGTGTTTCCTGCTTTTGCATTTTTTTACTTTTATTTTTACATTGTGTGCTTTTGTTTTTGTGTTTTCAGTTTTTTGCATTTGTGTTTTTTGATTTATCTGTGTGTTTTTCAATTTGCATTTGTTTTTGATTTGTATTTGTGATATTTGTATTTGTGATTTTTGGGATTTATATTTTTCTGTTTGTATTTGTGTTTTGCACTTCAGGGCCACCGTACATTTTTGTTGAACAGTGTCACACATTTTCATTCTTGACCACTAGAGTGCAATATTTGGTTTCAAATTTATAGCCTGTCTAAAAATCCCAGGTGTTGGGTATACAGTACCTTGAAATACATTAATATGATTTTCCTGCAATAATGTTAAGGTTATTATCCCCCCTCAGGAGACTGTCTCACTATAAAAGGGCTAGGCCATGTCTACACCTATCTTGCCAATTGGCTGAGTCAGTGTGGGTGCCCATGTGCCAAGGCGATATTCTCTTCCCATCTGTATCTTCTGCCAGTTGGTCAAAGGTGGCCCTTGGTGCCAGGTGCCAAGTGCCAAGTTTCAATAAATGTGTTCTACTTCAAAACTAGTGTCCTGCTCTGTTTGAACTGGTGATATACAGGGTGATTAGAAAGTAAGTTTACCACATCAATGCATGGTGGAGGGTAAGGGTTTGAATGATGGTAAATAATAAGCAAGCAAAACACACTGTTAAAGTGGAAGTAGCTTGTCATTTTTACATCATGATGTTTGCTGTCACTCTGAGTGGCTCTTGGTTTTGTTGCTCCAATATTGAGTTATTATCATTTTTAAATCATTATTTATTTATTTATTTGGCAGACACCTTCATCTAAGGTGACTTACAGGTGTTACAGGGCAGTACAGGGCTACAATGCAAAATCAATATTTAAATACAGTATAGTTTACAGTAAGTGCAAATTATGCTACTAAGATGCAACACTTTAGGACTACCACTATTTATATCTACAATTACATAACTGTAGTGCAATAATGCAAGAACAGTGCATTAGCTGAGGAACCAGTAATGTGGTGCGCAGGTCAGGTGAATACAGGACATAGTAGAAGGGGTAGATCAAGAGATCTACAAGTGCAGTTTAAACTGGCGAGTCTTGAGGAAATCATGTAACAAATAGACAGAGAGCAGGTGGGAATGCCAGAGGTCATATTGTTACATTACCATAGATACTCATCTGTGGTTTGCTTGTTCTTTGCCATGATTTCCCTAAACTTTACTATACTTTGCTATGTTAAACGAAATGAAAGGTTGTACTCAAGGTGTTAATAAGTTGGTCAGAATTTTTGCAGATAGAATCTGTAAACCATTTGTATGTGAGAGTGTGTCTGTGTGTTTTTTTTTTTTTTTTTTTTTTTTTTTTTATTAACCTGATTTGGGTCATTTTATCCAATTTAATTGTAATAGCAAGTATAATACTTCGATACGTGCTTGGCTTTGAGCATGAATAAGAAGCATTTAGCCACAACATAGCTAACAGTATTTATCTGTTTATCCATCTGCCTACGAACTTATGCAACTTAACGGTGTTTGTGTAATAAAGTCCAGATAGTTGACAGGTTTGGAGCGTGCTGAAATCAAACTGTCTCCATGTGTTGCTGGGACTGGAGGGCAATCAAACCCAGACATATGGGTTATGCAACCCCACTCTATAAACTGCATTATGCCTAAACCACTAAGTTGTGTCTGAGCAAATAAACACTTGGCACTTAATCCTGGGCATGGAAATAAAGAAATGTTATTTTCGGTCACATAGCCTCAATAAAAAAAAACCAAAAAAAAAAAACCTGGTACACCATGGATCACAACATATTCGGTATGAGTCCATTTGAATGTCTATCTCATGGTATGATAAATGTGAATGGTTTCCAATATCCTTTGGCACAATTATACAGGGATTAACACGTTAGTCATCATGCTCACTGGGACACACAGAACAGCACATACAATCCGTAACAGTTGTTGTTCTGAAGGAAGAGGATCTGCTTCATTTTATTAGAAAATGGAAGGTAAAAATTGTCAAATTGGGTCACTCAATGTCAGCCGTTGGATAAACAATGAGCTATATTCCTATATTCTGAAAGCTATGTACTACAAATCGGCAATTAGCAATTTTTTTTTCCCTGAAAGCCAAAAACAGTTATGCTTTACCAATTACAATTACACAAATAAAAACAATTACGTTTTACCAAATTCAATTACAACTACACAAATAAAAAAAAAATTCTTAAGACTACTTACAAGCCCCATGACTAAAAGTCTGAGTTTATTTCTTGTTTATTGGTTTGAGAAAAAATGTGGCTAATCATAATCTGGAGTAGTTAGCCCCTTATCCTCAGTCGTAGAAACATGTTTCAATATTCAAGTAACAGCACACATGGAATTATTTATTTTGTTGTTAGTAACCACCCTCTTATTAGCTCTCAAGACTCAATGTCTAAAATGTCTAAGTATTTATAAGCCTCTATAGGCAAAAGGGGTTACGTTTCGCTTCCAATTTGAATTTCATATCCTGCTGGGTTTTTTTTCTGAATCGATGTCATCTGCATGTGAAAAGGCCAGCTCTGTAAATTATATAATACTTCAAACCAGATTAAAGCTAAACATGATTTAAACTGTGTATATTTTAAAGAGTAAGTAACTTCACATGTCATCACTATCCCTTACTATTGTATGGTGTTTGCAATCATTTTGATTAGTTCTGTTGCTGTTATATTGAATCAACATTTATCTTTAAATCTGCATTTACTTGGCTTTGAACTTACTTTGAACTTGAGCTAAGTGCCGGGACTGAACAGTCATCCTCATTCCATTAACATCATGTTACAATGTAACCTTTCAAGAACGCTGCCCTTATAAAAGTTTACCCGGGTAATTCTGCACAGTAATTTTCCCCATAGTTAGACTATGCATTTACCTTAGTTTACCATGGTTTGCCTTTGTTTTGTACTGAGCTTTCCCACACTTCTCTGGGCTTTACAAAGCTTACCAGCTCTACCATGCTTTCACAAAGCTTTATTACATTTTGCCATGCTTTTACTATAGGAAACTGTTATAGGGGCAGCCTCATCTACTCTCTGTCTATATAGATGTAGAGGGGCAGGATGATACGCTAGGAAGTGATAATGTTGGAAACATGAAGCACCTTGTATTTTACACATTCCTATTGTCTTTTTTTAAATAAAGACTTTTATTCGCAGATATTTCATTAAAGTCTATAAACATTGCTTATATACTCTGTATGTATTATACAATACTTTATCATAAAATAATCACGTCTAAGTCGGTTAATAATTGGAAATATTCAATTTGAAAAACATTTGTTAAAATGTGTACAAGATACAGTATACACTGAATAGGGTATTTTAAGCATTCCAGAAGTCCGAAAACCTTCCAAAACCTTCAGAAGTCAGAACTGGCAAATTGTACTTTAAAGTGGAGTTTGCCACATCTAGAACAATACACCCATTCACGGGATGCACTTTACAAATTCATAGCAAGCAGGAAAAAAAAAAAAGCTGAAGAAAAGTCATTAAAATAAATACCTTTTAAAATTATGGGTTCAATTCACAGTGTGCTTTCTCTGCTGTTCTGTTAAAACTCACCCCTTATTACCAGTTGTTTTGACTCAGGAAAAGAGATTTATATTTCTGTGGACTTGAGCAACACAAACACAGATGTGGACTTGCCAGTTTAATTACGAATTCCAATGCTTGTGACTTGATTTGGTCAGTGTTGCCGCTCTTGGCTCAGAGTTCTAAAAGCTTGGACTTGTTTTGACAGTACTAGACTCCGTCTCTGCCTGGTAACAGACTGCATCTCTGCCTAGCAATTGTCAGCGTGTTTCACTTTCAAATGCAGTTTGTAGACAGTGGCACCCTTATAAAAGTGTACCATAGTAAAAGCATAGCAAAGTGTAATACAAAATAGTGAAGCATGGTAAAGCATAGCGCGGTATCATATTAAGAAGCATGGTAAACCAGGGTAAATTATAGTAAATGCATAGTACAACCACGGGAAAAGCATGATAAAACTGCAAAAATACAGTGTCAAAATACTGTAATAAAATTTTATGAGGACAGGCAGTTACCTGATGGGATGAGGCTACAGTTTAAAGGAATGATAAATGTGTATGGAAAAATACCATAGGTTAGGATCCAGTAATATAAAAGGTGTTTTCGAATAAAAACCACCAGGGGGTACTGCAAATCAAGAAAAATGGCCTTTATTTAAATCTGAAGACTGTGTTACTCCTGTATTACATTTATACATGGAATCGAATCTCAAAGCTATTTATGAGGGAGGTCGTTGGTTTTACATTGGAAGCAGGAATTTCTGTCTTTTATTGGTCATCTTGTGGGAAAATTATAATTCAGATTGTTCTTTTCACACAGTAAAAGGGAATTACAATTTTCACGTGACTTATTGTAATTAAAAAACAAACCAAACAACAACTTTCTTTTTAGTAAATTACATGCAACTGCACAAGACTTACACACTTTGAAAATGCATGAACTGACTAAAAGTCAAGCGGTACATCCAGTCACAGCACGACGATCATTTATAAAATGTGTGAGGTGAATATTCGCCAGACGGCGGTAAAAAGATATTCCCGTGGGTCCTTCTTTCCAAGATACATCTGGGAAACATCGTCTTCCAGATTGGTAACCTCAGTCACAAATAAGGTATTAAACCTTCGTGCTGAGGTTCGTTCACGCAAATGCGCAAAATTAAATATACAGCAACAGCGCCGCTTCCTGTGATGTTCCACAACTCTTTAATATCGATTTACTCAACATAAATTAATAACTTTTGAAAATATTCCTGATATCCCTGTTTTTTTTTTTTTTTGTTTTTTTTTTGTTGTTTTTATAAGTTTTCTAAATGATTACGGTGGGAATATACACCTACAGTATGTAGAAATGTCATAAAAACTACGTGGGTATTGTAGGTTCCTTGCTTAGTCAATGATTGCTTGCCACTTGAGGTGGTATTGTCTGCTTCTTCACCACTTCCTCACATACCTAAGGCATATAATAAAGTTAAGTACATCCTTCTGAGGTTAAAAGAAAGACAAACAGTTATTCTGCATTGGTAGTAAACTGATAACTTTCAGGATTCCACTGCACTTAAGTATCCTGCCACCAGAAGAGGATTCTTAATCAAGGTGTACCCAGGAAGGCTTGCCCCTTTTCTGTTTCAGCCAGTTGGTCAAGGTTTTATTGTTCCTGTCTGCCTGCCTGAACGCCCGTGCTGTGGTAAAACGAGCCCCTAATGGTTCTATGAAAAACTGTTCTTATTCAGCTATAATTCTAGTACTTCGTAAGAATGGTTCTTTACAGAAAACACTATTCCTTCTCCACTTGCTAAGGCAAATATTCTATTTTGTATTCCCAGGATCTTGAGAGATTTAAGTACCATTATCCTGATAACAGCTAGAATCTTGGGTATTACTAAGGGCGTTCACTAATCACAATATTGCTTTTATATTGAAAATACCAGTTTACAGAGGGATTGAAAAATACCTGCATTGGATGTATAACCTTTTCTAGTACAGATACAGACGTGCTCAAATTTGTTGGTACCCCTCCACAAAAAACGAAGAATGCACAATTTTCTCTGAAATAACTTGAAACTGACAAAAGTAACTGGCATCCACCATTGTTTATTCCATATTTAATAGAAATCAGACTTTGCTTTTGATTTTTTATTCAACATAATATTGTAAATAAGAAAACAAATGAAAATGGCATGGACAAAAATGATGGGACCGCTAACCTAATATTTTGTTGCACAACCTTTAGAGGCAATCACTGCATCAAATGTTTTCTGTAGCTCTCAATGAGACTTCTGCACCTGTTAACAGGTAGTTTGGCCCACTCTTCCTGAGCAAACTGCTCCAGCTGTCTTAGGTTTGATGGGTGCCTTCTCCAGACTGCAAGTTTCAGCTCTTTCCATAGATGTTCGATAGGATGCAGATCAGGACTCATAGAAGGCCACTTCAGAATAGTCCAATGTTTTGTTCTTATCCATTCTTGGGTGCTTTTAGCTGTGTGTTTTGGGTCATTATCCTGTTGGAGGACCCATGACCTGCGACTGAGACAGAGCTTTCTGACACTGGGCAGTACGTTTTGCTCCAGAATGCCTTGATAGTCTTGAGATTTCATTGTGCCCTGCACAGATTCAAGGCACCCTGTGCCAGGCGCAGCAAAGCAGCCCCAAAACATAACCGAGCCTCCTCCATGTTTCACTGTAGGTATGGTGTTCTTTTCTTTGAAAGCTTCATTTTTTCGTCTGTGAACATAGAGCTGATGTGACTTGCCAAAAAGCTCCAGTTTTGACTCATCTGTCCAAAGGACATTCTCCCAGAAGGATTGTGGCTTGTCAATATGCATTTTAGCAAATTCCAGTCTGGCTTTTTTATGTTTTTCTGTCAAAAGTGGAGTCCTCCTGGGTCTTCTTCCATGGAGCCCACTTTCGCTCAAAAAGCGACGGATGGTGCGATCAGAAACTGACATACCTTCACCTTGGAGTTCAGCTTGTATCTCTTTGGCAGTTATCCTTGGTTCTTTTTCTACCATTCGCACTATCCTTCTGTTCAATCTGGGGTCGATTTTCCTCTTGCGGCCGCGCCCAGGGAGGTTGGCTACAGTTCCATGGACCTTAAACTTCTTAATAATATTTGCAATTGTTGTCACAGGAACATCAAGCTGCTTGGAGATGGTCTTGTAGCCTTTACCTTTACCATGCTTGTCTATTATTTTCTTTCTGATCTCCTCAGACAACTCTCTCCTTTGCTTTCTCTGGTCCATGTTCAGTGTGGTGCACACAATGATACCAAACAGCACAGTGACTACTTTTCTCCATTTAAATAGGCTGAATGACTGATTACAAGATTGGAGACATGTGTGATACTAATTAAAGAAACTAATTAGTTTGAAATATCACTATAATCCAATTATTTATTATCTTTTTCTAAGAGGTACCAACAAATGTGTCCAGGCCATTTTAGAATATCTTTGTAGAATAAGCAATAATTCATCTCTTTTCACAGCTTCTTTGCTTTATTCTATGACATACCAAAGGCATGCAAGTATACATGATAAAATAGCTTTTAATGTCATCACTTTTCAGGAGGAATGAAGCATTATTTCAATGAGCTGTAAGGGTACCAACAAATTTGAGCACGTCTGTATATGTTCTTTATTGTTATGCAACAATTCTAAAAGCTTCTGCATTGTCTCTTGATCTCTGGAATAAAACAGCCTATCAATGTCCTCTATGATTATACAGTACAGTACACTACAGTACAGTACAATGCAGTTCAAAGTAGTATGGTTTTGATTATACAGTGTGCTAGTTTAAGGAGCTTTCAGGAATGGAGGAAATCAATGATCACAAATTCAAAGTGCCAGCTAATAAAAAAAAAAGTTATATAGCCACACATATAGTCATTTGGATTTTTTTAAGGTAATTAATTTTTTTCATTTTACAACATATACTATACACTTCATATTAGCTGGAATTGTTTTTCTCCATCTTTTTCTCATCTGGCTTACTGTAGCTCTCATTTGTTTTTAGCTCAGTAACCCCGCTGCTAAGAAGAACAGGACCATTCACTGCTTGAATAATATGTTTACACCACAGAGGGAATGTTAAAAACCACAAGGTTACATTTCAGTAAAGTATCCAAACTATGCCAACCATCAGCTATTGCTTGACTTGGGTTGAGACTGTGGTTTTCAGGCATTTCTCTTTGACTTTATGTTGTTTCCTGTATAATGTTCTAAGACTAATTTTTACAAATTAAAAAGAACCCTTAGAACACATTTTTGCACTGTACTTTAGATGTCATATTTGTTTTTTCAAGAGCAGCTCTACAGAAAGACATCAACACTTTTCAATTTCTTAACCTTTCCAGTTCATGTCATTTTACACCCTCATAATGTACCAATAAGGAGAGCTCTGGAGACACTGCCTCCTCGGGTCATGTGGGGTCTCATTTCTATCTTGCTGGGAACTTATAATAACGTCTAATTACATTGTGAAGTGCTGTGATTGACTGAATCAGTGTGTTGAGTAAATTACTGATTACAATGATAGAAGCAGACCATATGCACTTGGCCGTTTAAATCCGGCAGCTTTATCAACTATGCACTCTCACAATGCAATGTGGATGCAAAAAGTGTCATTACTTCTGGAATAGTCTTGTTGCTTAGAGGGCAGATTTAGATAAGTGAATATTGGAATACTAGCCTCTAATTATGCTCTACTCATGTACGCTGAGAAAGGAAGATGTGTTTTGATTGCTACAACTAGGGGGCAATCAGCAGTATTAGAAAACAACATGAAAGATTTGAAAGCATCTGTGTCATGGAACAATGCGTATGATATGTTTAGCATTTCCAACTGCTAAAAACATGCTATCAATGGAATAGTTAAATTCCAAGTTCATTTTTATGTAGGAAGGAATGCTATGGATTCTTCAGGTTGTTTGAAATGTTATATGTTAATGTTAAATAGCAATAATAAACTCTGCTGCACTCAATCTCTAAGCATGAAGCTCGATTAGTTTAGAAACATCAACGTCAGAGAGAAACATTATATGAATTATGTGTACATGAGTACAAGTTTCCTGAAAAGTGCTTTTTAGCTTAAAACAGCACTTTTCTGTGTTAACATGACTGTGATCTATCAAAACTACATGTAACTTCACTGACTTGGGTTACAACTAAAAGCTACACGAAACACTGGCATCTTTGGAGATTAATTCTTGGGAGTAAAACAACATTTTTCTCTGTAGTCTTTATAAATGGTATCAATGAAGCCTAACACAGACAGAATTATCTTAGATTCTTTGACCATGATATGAAGCATACTATTGTTATTATAGGCCTGATTTTCACTTTTTCTTTTTCCAAAATCAAGTATGTTAAAGAATATCCCATATGTGACCCTCAAGTTACAGAGTCAAAGCATACACTAATATTCCTATTTTTGTAAAATGTCGTGTACTGGTACAGGTAATCCTGTTAAAGACACACTGTTAAAATACTTGAAAAATGTGTCTTTATCACTCTTGGCTTCTTGATGCCATTAAACCTTTCGCAATGTTTTAAAGTTGAGGAATTGTTTATTTTTAATCAGCTATAACCCAAACGCTAATGATTTTCTTATAATAGCCTCCTTCATGACTGGATCCATAAAACACCATTCAAAGAAGTTATTTTTTTTAAACTACTTTTTTTATCAAAGGATAGGAAGTGTGGGTTCATTTTGTACTTTGTGTGATGTTTATTTATAAAAGTATGAAAATGTTTGTTATTGCAATCCATTGGCAGAAGAAAGCTAACCTGTGTTGGATGAAGTTACTTAAGGGAAAAATGTTTTTCCCCACCCCATATGTAAGTAGCTTAGGTTTAAAATAAATGCTTTGTGTAGCAGTGCTACCATTTTAAGCAGTGGTTCCTTGTTACTTTTTTATATAAAATATGTATATGATGTTTATCGTTAGACACCCAAGAAGCCAATGAACCAATACAGTACATTAACAAAATTAAAATGATGTAACATTGAGTATTTCTGACTTTTTAAACATATTCCGTCTTTAAACTGCGCCCCCTTTTAAAATCTTAGAGACATGTATTTATTGTAACCACACAAGAAATAAATGCTTTTGATATCAGTCTTTTGAATACATACCGTATGTTAAACATAAGTAGAAGACTGACAACAACATGGCGACGCCCATATCAAACAATATGGCAGAGCCCATATTGAACAAGATGGCGGAGCCCATATTAAACAAGATGGCGGCGCCCACTGCGGACATGAGGGAGGGCCCACAGCCCCCTACTATGCTATCTCTACACTGCTCTGGTGGCAGATGGAGGCCCGCAACCGAAGCTCCTCCCACCGGGCAGTGATACGATGGTAAGGCCGAGTGGAAACCTTATTTTATGGAGGGATAATAATGAAGATGTGCCAATAGAGGGGCTGTATGCCACTAGCGGGAGGATAGGAGGACCCAGCAGCTACATTAAGATCCCCAGCTTTGACGGTGCTGGAAGCTGGGAGGCCTTAAGGCCCAAACAGAGTTGATGGCTGGACTCCAGTGCTGGAGTAAGAGGGAGTGCCTGCTTAGGCTAGCAGCGGCACTGGAGGGGAACATGCAGCTGGTTCTCTTAAACCTTCCCCCTGCTCGATGCGAGAGTTACGCGGCCCTCACCGAGGTGCAGCGTCAGGCTCGAGTTTAGATGGCGACTGCGCCAGCCTGGGGAGATACTAGAAATGCTGGCCTCAGACTTAGAGAGGGAGAGTCGGCAGGCTTTTGCAACTGCAACCCCAAGACAGCAGGAAGACAATGCCAGTTTGTCAAGACGCTCGGGCTGGGCCCCTTGTGGAGCTACCTCAGGTTGCAGAAGCCACAGACCCTACAGAGCCCACTGCGGATGGCTACGGACTGGGAGAAGGTGGCTGAACAGGGAGGACCGAGGTGCGTCAAGCTGCCGCTGAAGAGGGGACAACAGCAACCCCCCCCCTCACCCCCAGACGTGCTGTGACTACGGGGGTACCGCAGGCCCTGCCGATCCTTCCTTCGACTTTGCTGGACCTGCGGCCAGGCTGGACACCTGCAAAACCAGTGTCCTAGGCAAACACCCCCCAGGCTCCAGGATCCACAAACCCACCATCGGGAAACGGCTCTGGTCCATGTAGATGGGACAGCATGGGCCCTGCCTCGCTTCCCCAAGACTACCACTGGCCCCCCACCGCTTCCAACACCTACCACTACCTCCCAAGCTGCTGAGGTATATCTTCCAACCACCGCCTGGCAACCAGCAGCCATCAGGCCTGCCCCTGCTTTTCAACCAACCCGACCCCCCACAGGGGCCACAGCAGTCATGGGGCGGGCTTCAGTGGGGGACTTTTGCTATGTCACTGTCCAGGTTGAAAGGGTCCCCTGCACAGCTCTAGTTGGCACCGGGTCGACCGTCATGCTGGTCACCAATGAAGGGCAAGGCCTCCATGGCAATCCAGGTCATTGACAAGCTGATGCACCACCCCGTATGGGTAGCAGCAGTCCAGGACAGTTGCATCCTGGGCCTTGACTTTCTGCGGAGCATGGGGAGAGAACTGGACTTTCCGCCTCAGAGGGGGCTCCGTACTACTGCTGTCTTCCCAAGGGGGAGCCACCACTAACCACCCACCTTTAGAGGTAACCCAGAGTCCCCTGGACAGGTTGCTACACACCAACACCACTACAGCCATTACTGAAGCACCCCAACCTCTGGATCATCTATGAACCGGAGGCTAATACGGGCTCAACCTCATCAGAGTCCACCGTGTGACCACCAACCCCCCTGTACCCAGCCACCAGACCAATATTTCAACCACCACCGGCCACCAACGCCAGTCAACAGCACTGAAGATGCTGCTCTAGCTGCAGTGACTGCTGTCTGGCGCCAGAATTGTAAGGGCCTTAGCCCGGAGCAACAGGCTAAGCTGCGGGAACTGCTACTAGAGCAGTACTACAGCTTTTCTAACAAGCCTGAACAAGCTGGTTTGACTCACCTAGTTCAGCATCAAATCGATACGGGGAGCTTGATTGGAGCGGCCTCGCCGCCTACCTGTGAGTAGATATGCCGCCTCTGAAGAACTGCTCAAGGAAATGAAAGAAATGAGGATGATCGAGCCCTCGGACAGTCCCTGGGCAGCACCGGTCATGATGGTGAAGAAGGACAGGGCTTGGCGACTGTGCATCAATTACTGTCGCCTCAATGAGGTGACAAAGAAGGATTTGTACCCCCTCCTTCGTATCAATGAGTCTCTGGACTTGGTGGCAGACTGGTCCTGGTTCTCCTCCCTAGACCTCAGAAGCGGCTACTACCAGAGAGCCTTGACACTGGCCGCATGTCCCAAGACAGCTTTCTCCACTGGCAGAGGACGCAGTTCAAAGTAATGCCATTCATGCTTTGCAATACACCCCCGACGTTTGAGCAGCTCATGGAAAGCGTCTTGGTCGATGTGCAGCCGCAAGAATGCCACAAGTCTGGTCCTGGAACCTTCCACCACCATGGCCTGTTAACCCAGGATCTGATTCAACGCCAGTGGGCGTGAGGGGCCCTGACTTGCCAGTTCGGCCAACGCACCGCCGCTGTACACCTCACTGGTTTCTTGACTTTATCAGTCCCCTCAGGATGCAGGGACTTGAGAGGGACGCTGTGTAGTGGCTGCAGAACTGAAGACATCGCGCCGACCGGACAGAATGACCTATGACCCCCCTACGCCCACTTAGGCTGATTGACAGCAGCGCGCTAGCTACAGCGGGGTGCCAATCCTGGGCAGGGTTATGGCAGCAGTACCCTCCCAAAAAGGGGTCACGGAGTTAAGACAGCAGCAGGGATTGGAGGGGTGCTAGAAGAGAGGATGAGTCAGCTCTTCATAAGGAGAAACAGGGGAGATGTTCGCTCTCTTGAGTCCAACCTACTGAGACAAGCGGAACAGTGTTGACAATTAGAGAGAGAGACTGGACAATAGAGTGCGGCTGCAGCTTACACCAGCCTGAAGAGTTCTTGAACAACACAGCGCTCGGTTGCCAGTTCAACTAGTTCTAAGCTTGTTAATAAAATCTGAGTTCAGACCCTGAATTCCTGTCTCTGCTTTCTTATGGAATGTTGTTTTGTATTATTATTACTTGTGTAAATCCATGTTTTTTTTTCCCTGTGCTTTTTTATTGCATTTTTTTGGGGGCCAAATGAGGCCGGCTGCATTCTGCAGTGCTTCAACACAACATACAAACTTTCTGGAAACCCACTTTAAGAAAGCTGCATGATATCAGAAGTCACGTACGGCCAAACTGGAACTCAGACAGAAACATTTAAAGATACTCTCCTGTATTTTAATATTAATTAGGTTATTTGCATTTGGAAGGAGAATTTCTCAGGCTAAAAAATTTAAATTATGCTACTGCGTTGACAAAGGCCAGTGGCCGCAACGCGTTTGCATGAATTCGCTTCTTTGTTTTTTTATAATGATGTTATAATAATAAATATATAAGCTTAACAGCAGATACCTGGTGAGTGCTTGACTTTTTATGACATTCAGGCTAAAGGAAAACTACATGGAAACACACACAACCCGAAAGTACTGCCAAAAGTGAGAAAAAGATGAGACTTATTTTCAGTGTGTTGGGTTATTTGGAAAGGATCTCAATACAACTAGATTACCGGGAGCAAACCAATGCTGAAAGAGGAATGTTGGGTAATTTTGTTTGTTTGTGACTCTCCCAAAAATGACATCCAAGTCAACACTTACTTTTTCAAGGCTTTGTCACTTGTTTCATTCTCAGAGCTCTCTATTGACTGAAGCGAATGGGTTTCTTCATTGATATTACAGTCGGGCCATCAAAAAATGGCAATGGTTGTCTTGGCCTTGTCAGTATGTTTTTTCTTTAGTCTGCAAAACATTCCTTGGGTGGGTTCAGGAATTTAACTGGCTTTCCATCAGTTTCTTTACTGCTGGGACCTGTTAACAGAGAGAACATTGTACACAAAAATGTGTGTGTGTGTGGGGGGGGGGGGGGGGAGTTAACTTAATTTGTCTTTTATACATTATCATGTTAAGGCATGAAAAGCTTTGTTAATATTGTCACACACACACACACACACAATTATATAAAATATAATTTCTACTATGTACAAGTTTTACTACTTACAATTTATATTTGTGTGTGTGTGTTTGTAAACACCTAAAAGTTCAATTTCATTCACACTGGAACTGCCTTTAACAATACATGCTTTTATTTTGAATATAAACTACAATATTCTATATATATATACAAGCCTGTTGTTATCTCTACTGGACCTGGCAGTCATCAATTCCTTTCTTTTGTACAAGAATGCACCAGGGAAAATATATATCAGTAGGAGAGATTAAAATATCAATAGGAGAGATTTCATCTTGAAGCTAGCCACAGCGTTTCAGCAGAAACATGTCGATCAGAAAACTGCAAAGCTGCAGCAGCTCAACCTGGATTCTGTGCTGCGAGTGACACACAGATCTCATTTGTTACTTTCGTTTTAGATTAAAAACTACTTTTGTTTTTACAGTTTTGTATGTACATAAACCTGTTTACACACTAGTTTGTTTTGAAATGTATATTTTATTATAGTTTTTCATTTTTTTGAAGTAGTGCGTTATATGTGGTAAGTTAGAAAATAAACCCTTTTATGTTTAATTGTTCGGCTGTGCAGATGTTTGATATGATGTGCTTGAATAAAACTGTTGTATCCGATAGTTTGTCTTTCATTTTAATAGTGATGATGTTTATAATGTAACGACGGTTCTTTAAAGTAGTCCATAAATGTACATTTTGTGTGTGTGTGTGTGTGTGTGTGTGTGTGTGTGTGTGTGTGTGTGTGTTTTGTATGGCCTTTCTGCAGGAGATTAGGTGAGATTAAGTCAGAAGAATGGGATCTTGACTGCTGAAACCTTGTGAGCCACAAGCACAATTCCTGCTCCGGTTTACATGGGTTTTTACAGCTATTTTTATCGTGAGAAAGCGATTGACCCTGCCGTTAAAGTCGTGCCCTTAAAGTCCCGCTATTGGAACAATGTTGCATGACTGTCGCAATGTATAATGCTAGAGCTCCCGCTAAGAAGACACAACAAATATTTAAATTATATTGAGGCTCTCTTCATTAACATATTTTCATATATAACAGATTCTTTTCACTGATCTACACAAAACAGTCCATAATGTTGAAGTGGGGAAAAAAATCTACATATTTTTAAAAAACTGAAAAGTCTTGATTGCATAAGTATTCACCCCCATTGCTGTGACACCCCTGAATAAGCTCTGGTGCAACCAATTGCCTTCAGAAGTCACTTAATTAGTTGAATGGAGTCCACCTGTGTGCAATTAAAGTGTCACATGATCTCAGATTAAATACACCTGTTTCTGGAAGGCCCCAGAGTTTGTTAGAGAGCATATCTAAACAAACAGCATCATGAAGACCAAGGAGCTATCAAAACAGGTCCGGGATAAAGTTCTGGAGAAGCACCAATCAGGGTTGGGTTCTAAAAAAATATCCCAAACTTTGAACATCCCCCGGAGCACCGTTAAATCCATTATTAAAAAATGGAAAGAATATGGCACAACCGCGACTCTGCCTAGAAAAGGCCGTCCACCAAAACTCAGTGACCAGGTAAGGAGGGCATTAGTCAGAGAAGCAACTAAGAGGCCAATGGTAACTCTGAAGGAGCTGGAGAGATCCACAGCTGAGATGGGAGAAATCGTCCATGGGACAACAATAACCCGGACGCTCCACAAAGCTGGGCTTTATGGAAGAGTGGCGAGAAGGAAGCCATTGCTGAATAAAACCCATATCAAATCCTGTTTGGATTTTGCCATAAGGCATGTGGGAGACACAGCAAACATGTGGAAAAAGGTTCTCTGGTCTGTTTAGACCAAAATTGAACTTTTTGGCAGCGCAAAACGCTATGTGTGGCGCAAAGCCAACACTGCTCATCACCCTGAGAACACCATCCCCACAGTGAAGCATGGTGGTGGCAGCATCATGTTATGGGGATGCTTTTCATCGGCAGGGACTGGGAAACTGGTCAGGATTGAGGGCAAGATGGATGGAGCCAAATACAGGGAAATTCTAGAGGAAAACCTGTTTCAGTCTGCAAGAGACCTGGGACTGGGGCGGAGGTTCACCTTCCAGCAGGACAATGACCCTAAACACACAGCCAAAGCTACACTGGAGTGGTTTAAAAACAAGAACCTGAATGTCTTAGAATGGCCCAGTCAAAGCCCAGACCTCAATCTGATTGAGAATCTGTGGCAAGACTTGAAAATTGCTGTTCACCAACGGTCCCTATCCAACTTGACAGAGCTTGAGCAATTTTGCCAAGAAGAATAGGCAAAAATTGCAGGATCCAGATTTGCAAAGCTGGTAGAGACTTACTGTGGCAATGTGCCCCGCCCCTGTGTGCATATTATGTGTTGTATGTTGCGTGCGTGTGTTAATGTTGGTGTATAGATTGGTACACGGGATATAAACGGGTCTGTGTTTCACGTGTGATTTAAAAAGTGTAGATTTGTATTTAGGCACGAGGAGGGCACAAATCACTTCAAGTGCTGGTTAAATGTAATATGTAAGCACAGGGTTGCACAGAATTAATTCACGTGCTGGGATTCAAGTGAATAATTAATTAGTAATTGAATCCCAGCACAACAGTATATATAGAGACACGTAGCATTCACTCGTGGTTGGGTGTTCGGTGAGTGGAGAACGGGATTGGAGACGGAGGTAAAAGTGAAAGAAAGAGTAAATAATAAGTGTTTTCACTCACCGTGTTTGTTCGTCTGTCTGTTTAAGTGTTTAGTACGTTTTGTTTGTCTATTTAAGTGCCGTGTCCTGTGTTTTTGTGTTCCAACCTTTTATTTTCTGTTCTGTTTATTAAATGCTGAGCGAAAGCATTCACTCAGCTTCACCAAACCCCACATCTCTGTCTGTTTATTTCCTGCTTCTGGTCTGACGCCACCCACTCCGGCCGTCTTTGTGACACTTACCCAAAAAGACTCACAGCTGTAATTGCTGCCAAAGGTGCTTCTACCAAGTATTTACTTGGGGGGTGAATACTTATGCAACCAACAAATGTCTTTTTTTTTTTGTTTAATTAACTTTTGTGTCACAATAAAAAATATTTTGCACCTTCAAAGTGTTAAGTATGTTGTGTAAATCAAATGGTAAAAATCCCAATTAAATCCATTTTAATTCCAGGTTGTAACACTACAAAATGTGGAAAAGTCCAAGGGGGGTGAATACTTATGCAAGGCACTGTGTGTATGTATGTATATATATATATATATATATATATATATATATATATATATATATATATGAATTTACACAAAAAAATGTTGTGACTTTATTACCTACAACCAAAATGGTTTAAAATATTATTAGCGAAGCCAGCAATTATATTTGACATATCTTTTAAAATGATTATAAACATCTGGATATTAGCAATGTATTGCACAATCTAACGACTTTAAACGGCTTGTTTCTAACAAGCCGTTTAACAGCTGTAAATGTGTTTGCATTTATGTGCAATTTCTCTGGTAATATATAAATGCTTTTTAAATACAAACCTGTGTTGGCCAATGTCTGCAGGCTCTGTCTGAAGCCTGTTGCTTCTTAGGTCCAGCCAAACTAACATTGGCAGCCAATCAAATAAATCCACTGGTAGCTCTTGCAGAAAATTTCCTTGTAGATACAACTGCTGCATAGATAATGACAAATGAGCTTTACATTCTCTAAAAATAACAGTATAGCACAAATGCTAACATTGCCAATATTAATGGGACTAATCTATCTTTTGCATTCTGTCTTTTTATCAGAAGTCTACCCCTTCAAAGACAAGGGCCATAAATCATGGGTTTGACATCTAACTGGAAATGGTAGTGACTGCAATGAAATTGAACCAAATAAACTTAAAGATTCTAGTCAACAGTGTATTAGAACTTATGTGTATTAGAATGTACTTGTATTAGAATGTACGTGTATTAGAACTTACATGTATTAGAACGTCCATGTATTAGAACGGCTGGCAGAGCTGTTTAAACTCGATTTTGAGGGGCTACGTTTTCTCAGCCATTTCAAAACGGATCGGGACAGCATTTCATATGCTCCGTGTCCGTGTGACGCGTGCATTAGTTTTTAAGTTAAGGGGAAAAAAATCAAAAACGGCTGCTGCGTGTTTAAACACCATATCGGGCAGGCGGATAGTACTCACTAGCTAGGTAGGAGTGCCTTTATTTTTGGAACCAAAACAATTGATAAAGTATTTAACGAGTTATTGGAAATTTCCTTCGCACATGCCACGGTTTATTTTTTGCTAACTGTTAAGATACGCATGCACAGTCAGGCTCCACCACCAAGAGTAAGTTAGTGGGGATTCGTCATCTTAATAATTCTCTCTGGGTAATTCAATTTGAATTCCTTAGGTCACTTGAGTCTTGTGGTTTTTGTGGATCCTGACTTTATCCATTTCATTTTTTACGACTTATTTCAATTTATTTTTTAAATGCTTGTTGCAATGTGCCCCGTCCCTGTGTGCATTTGTATGCGTGCGTGTGTTAATGTTGGTGTATAGTCATTGGTACACGGGATATAAACGGGTCTGTGTTTCACGTGTATTTAAAAAGTGTATATTTGTATTTAGGCACGGGATTGCACATCACGCACGTGCATTTAAAATATAAACATGCGAGCACGGGGTTGCACAGAATTAATTCACGTGCTGGGATTCAAGTGAATAATTAATTAGTAATTGAATCCCAGCACAACAGTATATATAGATGCACATTTTCATTCAGTCGGGGTTGGGTGTTCGGAAGAGGAGAACGGGTGAGAGAGAGAGGAGTAATTAAGATCGTAAAAGTAAAGAGAAGTGTTTTGTTTGTACTCACCGTGTTTGTTTGTCTCTCCGTGCACCGTTTGTTTAGTGTTAATCCGTTTTGTCTGTCTGTTTATTTTGGCTATAGTGTCGTGTCCTGTTTTGTATTCCGTTGTTTAAACCTTTTATTTTGTTATTAAACGCTGAGTGCAGCCATTGCACTCAGCTCATCATCACCACCGTCTCCGTCTGTGTTTGAATTCCTGCATCTGGTCTGACACCACCCACTCTGGCCGTCTTTGTGACACGTGGTGTCCTGCGTGGGATCTACAGCGCCTCCAGGACTCAGGCCAGAGCAGGGACAGCATTTTTGGATTAAAAAAAAAAGAGAGAGAATAAAAGAGGGGGAAGAAAAATGGCAGAAGACGCGATCAAAGTGCGGGACTGGATGCTGGAAAATGCTGGGCTGGAGGCCCAGTCTATCCCAGTAGTCGTCCAGTTCCTGGAGTTTATGGATAGGGAACGATGGGAGGCTTATGCAAGGGAACAGACCGTAAGCACCTGGGAGGAAGGTGTGGGGTTGGTCCTCAGCTACCTGGAGGCAATGATAAACGGAACAGCAGCCCAGGTAGCAGGACCACCAGCAGAGGAGTACCTGCTGTCCCCATCTCCACCAGCAGAGGGTGAATGCCTGCTGGTTTTGCGTCCACAGCCCAAGCGGGAGGAGCCCGAACGTCCTACGCCTGAGTGGGAGGAGCCCGAACGTCCTACGCCTGAGTGGGAGGAGCCCGAACGTCCTACGCCTGAGTGGGAGGAGCCCGAACGTCCTACGCCTGAGTGGGGGGAGCCCGAACGTCCACAGCCCAACAGGGAGGAGTCGGGGCGTCCACAGCCCAACAGGGAGGAGTCGGGGCGTCCACAGCCCAAAAGGGAGGAGTTGGTGCGTCCACAGCCCGAAGAGAGGGAAGTCGGGGCTTCCACAGCCCTAGGACCCAAGCTGCCAGCAGAGGGAGAATGCCTGCTGGTTCCACCTCCACCAGCAGAGGGAGAATGCCTGCTGGTTTCCCCGTCAAAAGCGGAGCCGCACCAGTTCCCTGCAAGAGAGGCAGAGCAGCACCAGTCCCCTGGAAAAGGGGGAGACTACACGCTGCTCCCACCTCCATCGGCAGGAGACTACACGCTGCTCCCACCTTCACCGGCAGGAGCAGAGCAGCCGGAGCTGCCTCTGCCTCCGCCACCTACACCGGCAGGAGCAGAGCAGCCGGAGCTGCCTCTGCCTCCACCACCACCAGGAGCAGAGGAGCTGGAGCTGCCTCTGCCTCCACCACCGCCAGGAGCAGAGGAGCTGGAGCTGCCTCTGCCTCCACCACCGCCAGGAGCAGAGGAGCTGGAGCTGCCTCTGCCTCCACCACCGCCAGGAGCAGAGGAGCTGGAGCTGCCTCTGCCTCCACCACCGCCAGGAGCAGAGGAGCTGGAGCTGCCTCTGCCTCCACCACCGCCAGGAGCAGAGGAGCTGGAGCTGCCTCTGCCTCCACCACCGCCAGGAGCAGAGGAGCTGGAGCTGCCTCTGCCTCCGCCACCGCCCGGAGCAGAGGAGCAGGAGCTGCCTCTGCTGCCCGTACCTCCGCAGGGAGTACGGTGGCCGGAGCCCCAGAAAGGGGAGCTGCCGGCCACGAAGAAGGGGGAGGAGGTCTGGAGACCACTTTCCCCAGCAGCAGTTTTGCTGCAGGAGTTCTTGTGGCCGGAGCCCCACAGGAGGGAGCTGCCGGCTACGAAGAAGGGGGAGGTCGGGGGACCACCTGCCCCCGCAGCTTTTTCGCTGCAGGACGGGACCAGCATGTTGTCAGCCGTGCCACTACAGGCAGGGGAGCTGACAGCATTGCCAGCCATGGGCCTACTGAAGCCTCCCTTCCCAGCCCGAGACTTTGTCCTGGACTGCTGGATTTTTAAGGGGGGAGGTGGCCGTTGAGGCCATGTGTGCTGCGCAGAAGGTGGGGTATATGTGGCAATGTGCCCCGTCCCTGTGTGCATTTGTATGCGTAGGTGTGTTAATGTTGGTGTATAGTCATTGGTACACGGGATATAAACGGGTCTGTGTTTCACGTGTATTTAAAAAGTGTATATTTGTATTTAGGCACGGGATTGCACATCACGCACGTGCATTTAAAATATAAATATGCGAGCACGGGGTTGCACAGAATTAATTCACGTGCTGGGATTCAAGTGAATAATTAATTAGTAATTGAATCCCAGCACAACAGTATATATAGATGCACATTTTCATTCAGTCGGGGTTGGGTGTTCGGAAGAGGAGAACGGGTGAGAGAGAGAGGAGTAATTAAGATCGTAAAAGTAAAGAGAAGTGTTTTGTTTGTACTCACCGTGTTTGTTTGTCTCTCCGTGCACCGTTTGTTTAGTGTTAATCCGTTTTGTCTGTCTGTTTATTTTGGCTATAGTGCCGTGTCCTGTTTTGTATTCCGTTGTTTAAACCTTTTATTTTGTTATTAAACGCTGAGTGCAGCCATTGCACTCAGCTCATCATCACCACCGTCTCCGTCTGTGTTTGAATTCCTGCATCTGGTCTGACACCACCCACTCTGGCCGTCTTTGTGACAATGCTTCTGACCTTAACTCAGTCTGTTACGCTAAACCCCGGATGCAGTACCAGGATTGACAGCGCTGTCTCCAATGGGGACTCCAGAAGTTGATGTAGCAACGAATTAAATTGTACTTCTTTTAAATATTTACAGCCAAGGCATTAGTCAGTATATATTTAGTTTATATACATTATATACACTTTAAAACATAAGCATAAATGATCTATATTTGTAATACTAATATATTGTGTACGATAACATATTACAAACAATATAACGTGCATGATAATTAATATTACCAAATGTTTGAGGGTTTGTTTCCGAACACAACAATCATGTAATAAGTTGCTTACAAACAATTATGGATTTGCAGCATTTGACTGATCATTTATGTTCAGAACCCTCCTTCCGTCTCAGCTATGATGCACATAGGAGGCTGTGTGGTCCAGTGGTTAAAGAAAAGGCCTTATAACCAGGAAGTCCCCGGTTCAAATCCCACCTCAGCCACTGACTCATTGTGTGACCTTGAGCAAGTCACTTAACCTCCTTGTGCTCCGTCTTTCGGGTGAGACGTAATTGTAAGTGACTCTGCAGCTGATGCATAGTTCACACACCCTAGTCTCTGTAAGTCGCCTTGGATAAAGGAGTCTGCTAAATAAACAAATAATAATAATAATAATAATACATACAGTATAGTTGTGAATACACCAGGGCAGCTGCATTTGAACAACAGCTCTTAAAAGTGTTTTTCAATTTTTTTTTTGTATGTGATTTACCCCAGCAGTTTTCTTACATGTTGAAATCCCTAGTTAACGGAGTTACAAATATGTGGGAGATCCTGTTGTTCATGATTATTAGGCTATTATCTAGTTTATATTAAGCGATGAAATGGTTGAATCGATTGTATGGAAATGTGCCGTTCTCCTAATGACGCCATTTAAATCAATGTACATTTTTAAACAAGGTATAAATATATATTGTAGCGTTATCAGTTGCTATCGACTTAACCTAAAATAATCAAAACTTTGCAGACGCCAAGATTGTAGTATTCACTGAGATCAGGTTTATTTCCTCACCCTAACAGACTAAGGACTCTGCTGGCCAAGCCTACGCCAAAAGAAAATAACAAAAACTTATATCTAACCACTGGCTGTTTCCTATCATACAGCCACAGCCACAGCCACAGCCACTCTGCAACAAGCTGTCTAGTGTTTTTCCCAGTTTATCTGGTTCGTCACAGCACAATACAGCTTCTCTTAGTATGACGTTTCTCCCACTAAGCCTGGAGGACCCTGAGGTCACTATTTATAGCTCCATCCCACGTGATCCCCTCCCCTCCAATCGCTGCACCCCTGCTGACTAACCTCTGACCCCAGGAACTACCACAGCCCTTGAAGATGGGGGGAGGGGGTTCACAGGAAGCCTCACATACGACCCCACCCACACTCGTTTCCACATTTACCCCAAAACACACCGGCAGACACACACACACTCATGCACCTGACTATGATCCCCAAACGATCTCCCCCTCCCCGCATACACACCTTTACAACTGCGTTCTTACTTCACCCATGTTCTGACAAGGCTTTCCAGCACACACTGCTTAACGGGTACAGTAGGTGGGTTCACTGCAGACAGCATGTATAGTCACCAGTGGGTTGCTGAGGATTCAAATGTTTTCTGAAACAGCCCAATAGAACAGGCACTGTAATAAATGGATAACAAAGATCTTTAAAGTTCATGGATTGATTGGTTGGTATTTGTCTCCTTTCAATGAGCTCATTATTATTATTATTATTATTATTATTATTATTATTATTATTATTATTATTATTATTATTATTATTTATTTCTTAGCAGACCCCCTTATCCAGGGCGACTTACAATTGTTACAAGATACCACATTATTTTTATATACAATTATCCATTTATACAGTTTTTTTTTTTTTTTTTTACTGGAGCAATCTAGGTAAAGTACCTTGCTCAAGGGTACAGCAGCAGTGTCCCCGATCTGGAACTGAACCCACAACCCTCCGGTCAATAGTCTAGAGCCCTCACCACTACTCCACATTGCTACCCTCATTACTGCTGAACCCCTAAAGCAGCGGTGTCAGACTCAGTTCCTGGAGGGCCGCAGTGTCTTCTGGCTCGTTCCACCCGAGCTCTTAATTGAAACCCGTTCATTGCTAATTATTTACAATTATCATGATTGAAAACCAACACCTGATGATAATTATAGAATAAATAAATACATAATCAACAAATGCTAAAAAAAAAATTGGAAATTTGTGATTACAAAAAGCAACAAAAATTGTTAAAAGTAAAGAGTGCAGCAACAATCTCAAAATGGCAGTAATACAACTAAATGAAAAAGGAGAAACTACCAGAAAAGTAGCAGAAAGACTCGGTTTACCGAAAAGCACTATGTGGGCTATTGACAAACACAGGAGAACATGAACTACTGCAACTAGCTCCAGGTGTGGAAGACTGTGACAGAGATAGAATGATTCTTGGTGTTAGATCTCCCTCCCGACCTGTGAGGGCGCTGTGTAAAGGGAACAGAGTGCCCTGGACTGAATGGCCCGACAATTCATTCCCAGGGTTAGATAGAAGTTGGCCATCTAGAAAGGGGGCAGAGCTACGGTACACTAAATCATCAACCTGGAAGGGAAACAATGTGGCAGCCGCGGATTGGAGGAGCAGTTGCAATCTTTAACCAAGAGGTCATGGTTGACAGTATATAAGGGGACATAGCAAGGTGATCTGTTCCTTGTAATGGTTACGTTAAACCGAAAGGACCTGTATACTGAAAAGAACCATGAGTGTTTTGTCTGTTTAGTCTGTCTGTCTAAAACCACCGTTTGTTTGTTCAATAGACTAGACGGCTAACACAATCCAGAGCTGTTGCTTACGACCAGCACTAAACCTGGACAACACTGCACTACTGTTCACTTAAAATTATACTCTCACCACAATCACTGCAGCACTCACTTTGGACTGGTGACCATGTTTGTATTTTGTGTTTGTATTGTATGGGACTGCAACCCATAGTTTAAATCACTGCGCTATACACATCGCTGTGTATTGCCAGCCCTCCTATTGTTTACTGTTAGGTCATCGGACTCTTGGATTACAAATAAACAGAACCCATTTCACCCGTACTTTGTTGTCTGTTTTCATTATTGGATTATTGCACCTGCACTGCACCTACTCTACAGCTGCACACTAATGACCACTTTGCCAAGAAAGATTTTGCAAAATCTGGAAGAAGAATCATTCGCACAGTCCGGCAAAATACTCGGATTACTGCAAAAGATTTGACACAAGAATTGAGAGAAGATAGTCAAGAAATCCACAATCAAACAATTCAATGATAACGGAACAAGATGAATGTCCATGGTCAAAAACCAAGATGCAAACCTTTATTAAAAACAATACACAAAAGAACGTGATTGGAGTTTTCCATTGAATACTTGAAGAAGCCTGATGATTTCTCTAACCAAAATCTAAAATATATTTTTAAATTTTTTTTAAATTAATTTTTTAATTTTTTCTCCCAATTTTGGAATGTCCAATTATTATTCAACCTGGCTCTCTGCTGCAACCCCTGAACTAACTCGGGAGAGACGAAGATGAGCACTTGTGTCCTCCGAAATGAGTGCCATCAGCCGGCTGCTTTTTTTCGCTCTGCAAGCCTGCCTATCAGCCATATTCAGAACTTACAGTGTCGGAGGACCACGCAGTTCTGAATTGCTTATAGGCTGGCCTGCAGGCACCTGGCCAGCCACAGGGGTTGCTGGTGTGCGGTGAGCCAAGGACTCCCCAGCTGACCTAACCCTTATCCCGCCCAGGCAGCACTTTGCCAATTGTGCGCCGCCCCCTGGGAATGCCCGTCCACGGTCGGCAGTGACATAGCTTGGATTTGAACCGGCAATCTCCAAGCTATAGGGCAGAGTACCTTTGCACCGTGCGTACCGAGCCTGTGCGCACCAAGTACTGTAGCACTATGTGCCTTGCAGCACTGTGCGTTCTTGCAGTAGCATTAAGCAATGGGCACAAATGTGCACCGTGTACCGTGCGGCACTGTGTCTGTGCACTAACGCTGTAGCGCTGGGCACCGTGTGCCGTATGCAATAAGCACCTTGCGCACCGAGAAGTACCAAGGGCTATGTGTGTGCCTTTGTCAAAGTGGTGAGTGAATACAGGTGAGTGCAGTGCAGAGCGAATATAAAACAGACAGAGTATGATTTCCAGGTGCAAGGGTGTTTATTGATTTAATTAACAATGTCCAGAGCCTTATGGCAAACACCTGTAAATAATAATGTGGGAGTGATACAGCGGGGTGTATCACTTGGTATTTGTAATGGGTTAGACCCGTAACCAAAAGTCCAGTTTTACACACCAACACTAAATACAAAACACAAACACAGTTCTTAGTGATAGTGAATACGTGCAAGTGGTGTAATACAGTTCTCCGTGAAATGCAGGGGTGAAAGCGATGTCCAGGTTTATGCTGGCTTTCGCTACAGGTCCAGATTGTGCAACTGGTAGTCTATTAAAAACAGACGACAGTTAACAAAACACTAACAAACACATGACAAAACTCACGGTTCACGAAACAGCACAGACTCCTTGTAGGTTTTTAGCACTAACCATTTACCAAGGAACAGATCACGTATGCTAAGTCCCCTATTTATATCCTCGCTCATGACCCCTAGGTTAACGAGCGCATCCACTCCTCCAATCCTCGGATGCCACACCGTTTACTGTCTGGGTCACTGAGTTTGGATACCGTAGCTGCACCCCTTTTCTAAATTACCAACTTCCACCTACCCTACGGAATAAATTGTCGTGCCATTTAGTTAAGGGTACTCTGTTCCTGTTACACAATGCCCTCACAGGTCGAGAGGGAGATCTAACACCAAGCACCATTCGATCTCTGTCACAGCGCCACAGTACCGAAGTACCGGGGGGCAGCTTTGCAATTGTGCCTACCCTAACCGCGCGGTCACACACCTGGTCAGCGCATAGCATGCACCAGGGGGACACAAGGGCCGAAGCCGCAGTGGGTGAGTTGGAAGTCGACAGAGAAATCTGTGGTAGAATAGATAGGGGAGAGCACACTGTTTGTTTACAAGGCCCGACCCACCGAGATGGGTGGACCTACGCAGCTGGGATGCGGCAAGGCCTAGCCCCGTGGAGGAGAGCACGGCTGGAAGAGTCACTCAACAACGGGGATGCGGCAAGGCTTGGCCCCATGGGGGAACTGTGTACTCTCAAGAAAGAAATAGACAACCACTCGCGAGGGTGACTGCACAGGCAGTCGCTCAAATATGACAGACAGATAACAAAGAGTGGCCTACCACGCAAGCGAGGTATAGAGATCTCAGCGATACCTACCAATGGGCAGGCATATCCCATACATAATGTCGTTGGTGGTCATCTTCGAATTGAAAGGGAACCAAAACACGTATCACACAATCACAATACCTCAATGGTTTAAATCTCTTCGGCAGCTGACTTGTCCTTCTGCAGCCTTGTTGCCGCTCGCTGTTTTTCAGACTTGACTGCAGGGCTTTCTTTCCCTTTATGCAGGGCTTAATTTGCCTCAGGTCCTTACTCTTTCCTCTGCAGTCCCATGGCCTGTGAATTGTAGTCCTGCAACCCCTCTCAGACTACAATTGGTTCTCCTATATATATATATATATATATATATATATATATATATATATATATATATATATATATATATATATACGCAAAAAGGTGATTCAAACTTTTGGCCATAGCTGTAGATTTATGTATTGTAGGAAGTCAGCCAACATGTTTTTATAGTAAGAGCTAGCATCATCTAGTGTTCAGCCACTTTGAATCAGGTTTCCTTTTGTTTTGATATGCTAGCAATTACTAATATATGCACTATTTTACTATATCCTATCCTATATTACATATGTATATGGCAGACACCTAGAACTACAAAGCAGCTTTTGGCTCAGGTACAAGCACCTAAACAAAGACAATAAATAACAAAGATGTATATTTGTGATTTCAAAAAGAAGGACTCAGAATGACTGGAAACATCATACAAAGGTACCTGATAATGTTATTTAAATCTACTTTAAATCATAACAATACATACAAAGTATAACAAAGCACGATATACTGTACAGACAGATTCACTATACCCATTGGACTTTATTTATTGTAAAAATATATATACAATAAGTCAGAAATACAAAGAAAATACAACAGTAAGCAACATACCTTTTTAAACTTGTCTACAAGCAGCACACTGTAAAACGACTTAAGACAAATACTAAAAGATTCAACTTTAAAAACCTAATACTTTTTTTGGAAACAGTAGTGTAATGAAACCAACACAGCTCATGGTAATTTAACTCTACACGTTTCTGGACTAAATCACTAAGGTTATACAAGTCGTTTTAAATAAGGGAGATATAGGTGACGATGACTTACAAAGATAAGCACGGCCATCACTACAGGTAATTGTGGTTGTATATTGAATTACATATGAAACAACCTTCAGTTAAAAGTCGTACACAAGTTACATTCATTATTCACTGTATTAAATCCGGTTTCATAAAGATATATTCTTCATACCATACACATGCACAAAAGGTTTCATTGTTAAAAGCCAGCGCAGCACCTCTCGTCTGTAACTCGGCAGCAATACAGAGAAGCATCGTCGTACTTTTTTGCATTCAGGTTTCTGAGGAATGAAAGGCATTCAATGAATTTCCTGTAGAAGGTTTGCTGCATGTATATGCTCTAATACAAACAGTTCCAAATCACCCGATGAGCCACTAAGTATATCCAGCTTTTTTCATCTCTCTTTAAGAAGTTGAAGCTGTTCTTCTCCTTGTCTAGGAGTGCTATGACCCGTTTCCAAGGCATCACAATCATCGGTAAAAAATACCAAATCCTGTTGAAATAACAATAATACATTATTTATTTATGTATTTCTTTTTTTTTTTTTTAAGTAATACCCTACGATGTAAATTAAGGAAATCGAAATATACGCTAACTTTAATGTGTAGCCTACTTACCCTGTAGCACACTTTGTTGATAATGGTGTACAAGCTTCTGATTTTGCGCTTCAATCCAATTATTCTGGGTTTTTCTCTACATTGGGGAGTGGGAAGGTTTTCCAGAATATACATGACATCTCGAAGTTTGGTCATTACACACGAGTTCTAAGGGGGGAAACATATCGCGTTGGAGATTATACAATGGTATAGATTAATAGACTGTAATAAAAACTTTTTCAAACCTAATTCTCTACAAAGTATGTAGTTTATCGTAATACCATTTTGCACGGGACTCCAGAAACGCATATGAAAGATTAAATCAATCTATGCCCACACGGAATAAACCAGTTGTTTTTTGTCTTTTTTTTTTTTAGAACTGTACAGCAGTGGGGAATTACCCAGGTCTGCAATGCATTGGAAAACATTTTTTTTTTAAAAAAAAAAACGTCTATGCAATTCAGGTGGATTCAAAGGTACTGTTAAGTGTTCTAAAATAAATAATCACGTTTTTTGTTAATCCCCGCAGTTTTTAGGTTAATTAATTCAAACACTTTGTACAACGGGTAGAATCTGGCATCTTTTTTTGTCTAGTACTATAACCTAAAATGTTCTCTGAGGAAAATTTAAATATGACACTGCATTAGAAATGATCTAGGACGATGTATTAAAGGTTTAACTCACGTGAACATCAAGGTACATCTTGGGCAAAACCTCCATACAGTGTTTCTGAAAAAAACAATAATAATAAAAATATATTACTGTCATTAAGACATACTGACGTTTGTTGTATAACTATTATACGAGTTTACAGTAAATTACTTACCGTACGTCGATACTTTTGTAGCTTGTCCAGGGACTCCATAATTTCTTTGTTCAAAGTTAATACTCTGGAATAGCATGTTGGTGGAGCCGAGTTTACAACAAAAAACAAAGTGAGGATAACAACCAAACCCCATACAAGCTTCATGGTGAACAAACAAACAAACAAACAAACAAACAAAAAAAACGAGAAACCAAATGCAAAGTAAAGAAAAACTTCTGTGACTGACTCCTGTCTCACAGCTCTCTGCTTTTTAACAGCTGGAGACACAAACAATAATGACGTCACCTTGGTCCCAGCCTCATGTGTACAGTATTGTAAACATTCGTTTTCTTTTCGATTTGCTGGTTGTTTGCATAAACTACTAATAGTTATATGTACAAAAAAAAAAAAAACACTTTGAAAAGTATACGCTGTGTGCAGTCCAGTGAATATAGCTGCATCTGTAGTTTCATTGAGCATTTTGTTTTGTTTTTTGTACCTTTTGCTTCAACTAGGTCATGCTATTTTTACTTATTCCCCTCAGTAAACGTTCTTAAAGAGTAAGTTGAGTTCCGAATAACGTGCCTGTAATTTTTATTTTCATTGTTAACATCCTGATCCTGACAATTGTTTACATTTAACTTTAAAGTCTGTTTCAAAGCTCTTTTTAAAATGGCTGCTCTAGTGCACTGGGGTTTGAAATATGTCCCCTAAAACATAACAATAAGTATTGCTATGTTTAAGTCCTTACACTATCAGTTTAAATCCTTGCACTAGAGCAGGTATTTTGAAAAGATCTCTAAAACAGACTTTAAAGTTATAAGTGTAAAAAGTTGTCAGGGTGCTAACAGTGAACAATTATGAAAAATAATAATAAATTACAGGTACAGTATTTAAACTGTTGTAGCAACAAGTAAGGACGTGTAACACTATATTTTTTGGAACCCCGTTACTTACACTTAAGTGCAATGACACTGTGGATGTAGAAATAGTCACAGGCGCAAACTAAATAGTCTACAGCAGTACTGTATATAATTATGTATTAAACCTTTTAAATCTAATACAATTACTGTATGAAGGTAGGCAACAATCAGACATAAACTGTTTGGTAGGACTGTATTTGAACTACTAAAATAAAATTAGTGTTTACTTCAATAGAAAACACATTGTAGCCTGTAATGGCAAACACTTTTTTTCTTGGCTCTTCTAAGATGATATTGAAGAATGGTATGTCAAGCAGTTTATTAAATCCATGAGATTGTCTAGCACATTTATTCAACTCACTGTTGTGAAATTTAGTAAAATAATAATAAAAAACTTTAAACAGTCATTATTCACTTAACACTTAAACCATGGTCTTGTAAATATATGTTAACTTTAATTATCTTTGTGCATTTTCCTTCATCTAAATTATTTAAGTCTACTTATATCCATTTAAGCCAACCCTAAAATAAGCTCTTACGCCTAAACCTAACCCTAACCCTAACCCTTACCCTAACCTTAACCACCAGCTAATTGAAGCACATTTCCCCACACATTTGGTGGACCAGGGTGCTTCAATGGAATGTTAAAGGAGCCTAGCTGACCTTCACCTCCATGGGATGGAAATTGCCCAGCTCAAAGTGGAATGTTTCTGAGCTCACAATGGCAGCTGTATTTGCCTTGTTTTTCCATTTAGTTTGAATGCCTTATTAGTGCACACAAAGGAGCAACAGACCAGTCTTACACTAACACTTACTTACACTATTCTAAAAATCCATGCAAATAAATCTTATATCATAAGTCAACAATATATTTGTCCATATTCATGAAACATTCATGCTGAATTAACCAATTAACTAATGTTGGATCCTTAATAAAAGGGTTGTCTTCTAGTGTAGATTTGAACTCTTAGACAATCAGTAATGGTAATACACAAGCTCTATAAATATAAAACATTTTAGAGGCAATAATGCTTATAAGGTTTACTGCAGTATACAGTACCACTGCAATGTGTAGAGTGTAATAACACAGTGAAAACTACAGGCAAGTGTGGGAGATTGCACTTTTGTGAGTGGAGAACAACATACACAAACTGGACAGTCAAACATTGCAGTTCAAAACAAACATTTATTTGGACCATCCAGGTCTTGTAAGCAGGGATATTTACAGGGGTGGGGCAAAATAAACACACCGGTAACACCGAGTACTGACATTAACAGCCAGTGAAACGAGGTAGTCCAAGTACCAGCAATGGCACTTGCAAGGGATCCAAGGAAACGCAGGAGGCGGCAGCCAGGTAATCCAACCACAAGTTCACTCGGGTAGTTCCGTGTATCAAGTCCGAAGCAGGGTCGATGTCCTCAGCAATCCTGCAAATACTGTTCACAGCACAAAGTCAGACAGCAAGCAATTTGTAACTCCCTAACACGCACGCTTCCCCGATATACTCCAAACCACTCCTTGAATCAGTCCTGTACCTATCCCTAAGGAACAGGTGCAGCTAATCTAACAATGACTCAAGGAAATGATGTCTGTAACACATGTGCATTTTTCCTCTACCAAGACGGCCACTGTCAAATCAAGTATTGGATTTGTAAGGCAAGAGTTTAGGGAGTTGAAATACCATTCATTACACAGAATGCTCTTTTTCATTCATGCTTGCTCACTGAACCATGTCAAATCCATAGTGTATGTTATACCTAACTTTTTAAAATGAATTCGATTAGTTGCATATACCAATTCTCATAGGACTAACAGGTCAGTGTCTCTGAATCCTAAATTAGTTGTTTGACTTTGCTAGAAGGCTGTGATAAATTATGCAGTATTTATTCTATCATCATACAAAGTCAAGGGACAGTTTTTTTTTTTTTTTTACATCAAACTTGTATATAAATTGTGTATAAAACCTTGTAAATCAACAAGCCAGCTCAATAACACATTGATAATAATACAATGGTACTAAACTGAACAATTTAGAAGATACCTAACATTGCCACAAAGTGTCGCTCTGGAGCTGTCTCTTCTGTGACCCAAAAGATTTTTACATTGCAATTCAGTGCTCAATTTCTGTTCTTTCTGTTTACCTACAGTAGGGTTGGTGTTGATTGCAAGCGTGTGTTTGCATCACTCAGTGAGAATTTTATCATACTGTTTGAGCTCTATTCAGAAAAAAAATAACAAAAAAGAAAAGAAAACTAGAGTTTTGGTGCTCAGTTGAGGTGCATTCTCAATATGAACAAACATTAACTTGGCACTCTTAAGTGAGCACTAACTTTCAGGTGTTTATAAATATTTGTATATTTTTAGCCTTTGTATTTTCACCTAAAATGTGCAAAAGATTAAACTTACATGCAGTACTGCAGACCTGTATTAAAATCTCTATTCAACTGTATTCCTCTATTGACCTGTATTCAACTATACATAGCAATAACAATCTCAAATATGGGAACCTAAGACTAAGGAATAATATGGGGTGATAAAGGCAAAGTGATTTAACCTGGAAAAGCTTTATTTATTGGAAAGCTTTATTTTTTTCCTTAAAAAGTCCCTATTTCCAAGAAACAGAGGGAGAGGTTTGTCCCTCTCCACCGAAGAGAATAAACACATTGACCACAGAAACGGGACACAAAAGACAGTTTCCATTTTGGATAGAAGATCAGACCAAGGCTACCCACCAAATCAGATATACAACAAACACCTATACACCATCAACCAGATTTGGACAGATGACCTGGAAACTTTTCTGAAATGTATGATTGCTGCTGCTTATCTGGCGGTGCTATTGTTGCTTCTGTGCTGCGGAATGTCCTTTTAGCAAACTGTCTACATATTGGACAGCTGCATGTGAGTTCACAATTGTGTACAGTACTGGGCAACTCCTGTCCTAGAGAATGATTCCACACCAGGTTGACAGGTACACTGCTTACCTCTGAATGGAGGTTTATTGACTGAATTAAACAACATAGTTAAAACAAAGACCAGTTGCCCATCCCTGCTCTATATTAGTGGTGCTCACTTGGGGCTCTTTCAGTTCATTCTACACAGGACCCTTTCCCAACCAGGTCTTAGTATATTGTTCATCTGGGTTTCATTAACCCAGTCCTGTAAAAGGTATATACAGTGTTTATATATGCATTTTTAAATAAATATTTAGAAATGGGTTTCAAAAAGAAAAATGCATCCAGTAGTTACAAAACAATAAATAAACAACTCAGATATTTAATTTCATTGTCTTACTGCGCTTTATTTTTGATTTATTTTATTTTAGAATAATAATACTAATGGCAATCGTTGTTTTTCCTTTCAGAATAAAAGGTCAACAATAGTACATGTTAACAGTGTTGAGAATCTCATAACCGCTTGCATTTCATAGAGTTTTACTACATTTGTATAAAACTGTTTGTTTTTTAGATAATATTTTATATGGGGAATAGGAACCTGAACTATTTTTAGGCAAAGTTTCACAGTGTGGGTGAAAATATTAATTTGAAGACTTGGAAATACCTCATTTGAAGACTTGGAAATATCAAAGCAACTGAAGGAATGATTTTAGACATTTCAATGGTATTTTACTAGCTATTGTGCAGCACCCATTCAGGTTTGCAGTAATCTTTTAAGCTAATTTTACCTCTTTCATGATAGTGTGCCTGTACTAATGGTTCTGGGTGAACTTGTTATTATCCCTTTAGTAAAATATAGAAATAACAGGTTGTGTAACTATATGCTGGAAGGCCAGCTGAATCAAGGGTGTTGCAAATGTGTACCCAGGGATCCTTTAAAGGTCACATTGATCTGATTACCAACTTTGTTGAGTTAATAATGATTATAGAATGTGTTTCAATAGTGTAAATCCCACTCAGTTTTGACTAATGTTATGTATATTGTACAACTTTTATGTATTTTCAACCAACCATATGTGCAGAATTTATGTTTGTACAGTCTGAAGACACTTAATTATTTATTTTTAGCAATGATCATTTTTTTTTCACATTTGCATAATTGTAAATAGAAGATGATAATGTACTATTAGATTTGACTAGTATGCATGGGATATTTCTACCATTCCCTGTTTTTTTTTTTTTAGAGGAAAGCTATTTACATTCAAAAGCATTTCAATTCACCAATAATAAAACTTCAACTCAAAGATGAAAGGGGAGGCCATGGTATGGTATGAATGAAAATAAAAGGTGGAGCTCCTTTTTGCATAGTTTTGTTCTAATAAAAATAACATGAGATACAAAACAACTTGCTAGTGCTTAACAGAACTTCAAATATATAACTTAGTGTTATTTAACCTCTTTCAAAAAATAGGACTGGCATAAGCACTTTACAAATATGATCCAGAATATACCATTCAAGGCGTAATGGGTTTGAAAAGACTACATACAAATGGGTAGTCTTTATCAGAACAGTTAAAATGCCATAAACTGTTGTTGTTAGGGACTGGTTTTCCACAGCATGAAGATACTGAAGCTGTGTCTCCATGAAGTCTGGTTAAACCTACATCACATTTTACTCTCTTTTTTATTTCTTCACTATTGTTCAGTCAGCTATTTAGTTTTAGTAAACTAAATATATTTTGTGTTTGTTTTTCTTTTTTTCCCTGACTTCCCCGGTCACCAATATGGCTCTGTTAACCAAAATGGTTGGACATAACACAATAATCTATCATGTGAGAGAATACTTATTTAGGAAAAAGAGTGTGCTACAATCCCTCGCGGATATGATGTGAATTGTGAGAAAGTACACATTTAAAGCCATTCATTGTTAATGCTGTTCAATTCATTTTAAAGATCTATTGTTTCCTTTCTGTCTTTCTCTACCACTGTGGCTGTAACTGGAGAGCACATTCAAGGCAATCTTTTGATTCATGTAACAGTGCTATGAATTTAAAGGAACCCACTGGCAAATCTGCATTGATTGTACTTCAAGGAATAAAGCATTGCAGATGATGTTGCCATTGCTGTAATAGTGGTTTTCCCCAAGCACATAACCATACATCACTTATTCATTGAGGTGAAAGTCACTATATTGGCCCTGATGACTATTTAAAGGCTGGATGGACTTACAACTTTAATTCAGAAATTCTGGAATATTAAAAGTGACCTTAAAACCAACACGAAACACCATTGTTAATAATCATGTCTTAGCCCAGGAAGCAAAGCATACACTGAAAGAGTCAAATGTTGTTTTAATAACATGTCATAAGAAATTATTATTGTGCTAATATTGCTACCATGGGATCATAGGCTAATGTCAGTCCTAAATTAGCAAAGACACGTTTTAAATCGCAGTAGGCTCTGTGTCTTAATCTGAATCAACTATTATTTGGGTCAAGGGAAGAGGCAACTTCTGGACGGGTTTTTAAAAAGATATGAAATAAAGTGAAACTGAGAACAAACAAAAAATAATCAAAATGCTCTCATTATGCATGGCAGATAACAGGTGGTCATGATGTGTATATACTGTAAGTAAAATCCAGATAAAAAGGAGATTGCAAATGCTACAATCAACAATGCTTCCTGAAGTAACAGCTCACATGTATTTGAAAACATTGTTTATGAACTCAATATTTCTGTTTTGCCAGTCACATCCTAGATTTATGTTGTTATTATTATTATTATTATTATTATTATTATTATTATTATTATTACTGTATCTTTTATTTGGCAAACACCCGTATCCAAGGCGACTTACAGGGTTACAGTGCAAGGTCAATATTTAAATACAGTATAGTTTACAGTAAGTATACTACTAAAGTACAATATCAAATAATATGCAACAAGTTAGGATTACAGCAATGTAATGCAATAGTGCAAGGTGCTTAGGTCAGGCAAATATATAGTAGGAAGGGTAGATAAAGAGGTCTTGTGTGCTTCAAGCACAAAATTGACATTAAAGATTCATAAGTAATCATGGGCAATGAAATGTGTTCAGAAAATGCCTTGTGTACATTTTAGTTGTTCAGGTAGTAGGCATGATATCTTCTGCTGTCTCTTACAGCATACCCGTGTACCACATATTGTATTTGTATGCGTCTGAACAGAAACGTACACCTCGCTTGAGTGATTATTGAAAAGTACTGTTAGACATTATTATATTGCAGCAGAATCCAGAGGGTTAACACGCCGTCAAGTCGCGCCCGCAGCACCTGCCAGTAGGGTGCCAAGAATTTCTTTATCACTGTATCAGTAACTGTGGGAGAAAGGAGTCTTTCAGTCGTTTCTTTGAAATGCAAACCTGCAGACTGGCTGTCTCTGATTCGCTGTTGTAATACTGTTATGAAAAATGTATCAAATTAGTAAATAGCAGGATCGATTTCCGTCAAATCTAGATGGATCGCCCTCATTTCCGAGAATAATTTTAAACAAACCCGGGATTTTATTACAGAATTAGAATCTCATGGTTTAGACTTGGAAGAGAGGTTACGAGACCATGGGCAAAGAGGCGTGGGTTTCGTTTTCGCTGTAACAACGATATTAAAGAAAGACATCGCATAACATCCTGGTATACCGCTTTTGTAAAAGGAACCATACTACAAGTTGCTGTTTTTTCGTGGGATGCCCGTAACTCAAATTAACGAAGATTTTCCTGGAGTTGTGGAAGAAGCTCAGGAACATGGGCGCTAATCACTCCCACAAAACTCCAGTATTTGATGAAAATGAAGACGGTAAGGAGCTGTCCAATGTGCTGTTTATAAGAAGTGTGTTGTACTTGTATTGTAGTGTGTTCTCTATTTAAAGCTGTACCGTTTCATTTCACACACACAACAAGATTTTCAGTAACAGTATCCAAATTTAATATTTATTTAAATGATAATTTCTCGCTTTTTGTTCAGTTTATTTACTAAAGAGTTACAGCTCGCAGATCAATGTTATCGTAGACCAGCAATACAATTACTTAAACAACGTACACATCCGAAGTTGTAAAGTTGTGTTTACTCATTTTTTGTCTTGTAATTTCACATCATATATATATATATATATATATATATATATATATATATATATATATATATATATATATATATATATATATATATATATATATATACTTATCGCCAACAACTTACTAAAAGATCTGTAGGCAAAAGTGTCAAACTGTTTACAGCTTTGAGCAGGTGACAAATTCTAATCGACCTGCAGATCAGCTACCTGTACTGAACATCGGTTACAAAGACTACTCATGTGTAGCGTGTAGTGGCCCATGTGGCCGCTACTTAGGTAAACATTTGGAAAGTAATAGCTATTGTTTATGTATGTTTTGCTGGACGGTGTCATTTATAACCTGTTATTAATGCTGTTGTAGTATACATTTATAAAAGCCGAAAGCAGGTTCCAAGAGACACGAACGTTTCCGTCCCAGTTGCTAAAACTTAATTTCGTGTCAACCAGCTGGATTTAGGCTGCTGTCGAGACACATGTCTAGGAAACTCTGGACACACCGATAGCTTTATGAATTGTGAATTGTGTTATTGTTTCCAACTGCGTACGCTATTATCCAATAACCCCATTTGAATGGACGCAATAGCTCTTGTTTTATGTCTTAGATTACCATATTACTTTTAAATACTCACATTCACATTGGGCATGTATATTAAAGCATTACTTATCCCTGCTCTTCTTGTCTTTGAGAACATCTAAAATTAGTTGTTATCATTATCATAATTTTCTTCCACTGGGTTTATTGCAGTGAAAGTAATCTTATTTGAATGGCAAAGAAATGATGTCATGTCAAAAAATGTAAAATGCCAATATAACATATGTTACCCTTTTCATTGAAAACCACCATTCTATTTGAATACAACCATGTTAATGTCATTTTACTTTTGTGTGTGTGTGTGTGTGGGGGGGGGGGGGGGGGGCACATTATTTTAAGGGATGCTTTTTTGGTCAACAATTGACATCAACTTGCTTATTTATTTTCATTTTATGTTAATATTTAGTTAAGATATATTAACACATTTAAAAGTAATACAATTTAAGATATAATACAATTATATTTGTTAAACCTTACCACAGTAAAATCGTCAAAAGTGTAATTGAAAAATATAACAACATTTCAAAGATGTGATCGATTTGATTAACAGTTTCAGATTAGCTTGTTAATCATTTACAAATAGGTTATATAATAATTAACTGTTAACAAAAATAACATTTTATTTTGTTGGCAAGCTAGTTACAACCCTATTCAAACTCTAAAGCCCCTGTAATGTATTTATTAAGATGAATGATTCTCGAAAAGCTTTTAAATACATCTCTAATGGATTACAATTAGCAATGTGAGATAGAATATTTACGCTCATCAATCCTAGCGCATCACTCACTTCGGAGGTCTCTGAGATTTATACTTCTCAAAGACAGTGCTTGCTTCTGATATTATGGGCCTATTGGTTATGATAAATGGTGAACAAACTTGAGAAAATCTTCATTATGTAAAAAAAAAAAAAAGAAATCCTTTTATGATTTTTGGTTTCCACTTTACCTTTGTTTTTTGTTGTGTTATTTTATCTGTAATGTTAATTGTTCAATTGACTAAAATGGCATGACATTGAATGGTAGCTGTGAATAAATGGTAAGGATTTCAATCAACCATGTTCCTCAAGTACCTTCAACAGCCATCAAGGTCTAGATTTAGTTAACTCCCAATTTCCCTTTGTTTAAAATTCCCCACAGGGTATACATTCTTTAATAATCCCGTTTATGTTTCTCAACCTTCTAAGTTAAGTCTATTGTATATTATTACTTTAATACCATTAATATCAACATCATGGGGCAGCAGTGTGGAGTAGTGGTTAGGGCTCTGGACTCTTGACTGGAGGGTTGTGGGTTCAATCCTAGGTGGGGGACACTGCTGCTGTACCCTTGAGCAAGGTACTTTACCTAGATTGCTCCACTAAAAACCCAACTGTATCAATGGGTAATTGTATGTAAAAATAATGTATATAAAAAAGATCATGTATTTGTATGTAAACATAATGTGATATCTTGTAACAATTGTAAGTCACCCTGGATAAGGGCATCTGCTAAGAAGTAAATAATAATGTTGACTTGTCTTTTCATGAACAATTATAACTTACTGTATTTTCATAAAATTGAGTTGTATTTGTAATGTAACAAAAAAACAAACAAACAAAAAAAACATTTTCTGTTGAGTAACTGCAGGTTAAGTCTTCAGTGACCTGACATATAAAATTGCATTACTGAAGGTTTTTGTTTTTCCATGTCTACATACTCCAGCATTCAATTTTGAGTAGCTCTATGTAGCTTTACAAAATAATACAAACAGTAATTTAAGCAATAGAACGGTGATTATCAGACATTACCTTGGAAATTGACCATGTGGGGAAGGGTAGAGGCTGAGCTGTAGTCCTTAAACAGTTCCTGTATTGTTACTTTAAGCACAGGCTTATTTATGTTTCTTCTGTTTTGCTTGTTTTAAAGTTAAGATGGTATATCTGAAAGTCATCCAGTCAGCTACACTGTGGTAGTGCCCTATAATGCACCTTCCTAATTGGTGTAAGGAAATTCCGTTATTTATAATATATATTATAAATCACATCTTCATTGGAACCTGTGAGCAACAAACTCCACTTATAATCTCACTGAGAGTGTAGATCTCACACTCAGCATGTCAATGACAAAGCATACACTCTCAACTGGATTAGAGATAACTACCGCACACTTATAAACATACTGTACATTATATTTTAGTTGTAATTTGTGAGACACAGATATTAGCTGTGTTATTGTGTCGGGATTGTGTGTGGGTTGTCTTACACAGTCAGATGCTTTCAGGATGTCACATTGTTCCTCTAAGATTTCACAGTTGTCAAGATTGTTATATTCTTGGAAAAGTGTTTTATGAATCAGATCTATGAAAGCTGTCAAATGAATTGAAGTGCTAAACAACTCATACAGAACAACTGATCTTGATAGCTTTAGGTTTTAATAAAAATACCACACACAAGTAACTGCCTTTAGATGTATTTCATCTGGGATAATCCCATCTGGGTGTTGTCGGCTGCTGAGTTATTTTATGAAACGGGGGTGGCATGAAGATCACAGCTCGATAAGTACTGAAGGAAAGGTGAAATTAGATTTTTTTTTCTTTCTGTTGTTATTTCAATGCTAAACGATTGTAAGGTGCTGCCATGATGCTGTAAGTTTACTTGCTGTGTTATAGGTAATAGGACCCTACTATGTGGTGTCTGGTGGGGTCTACATGCCTGTAATCAGTACGGGTAATGAGAAGTATGATACGGAGCATTGCACAATGTAGAAATGTAAAATGCGTGACTTTGTATGTATTGTCTTCTGTTGTTGCCAGATAGAAACCCATTTAAGTAATAGTAAAGTTACTGTAATGGTCCTGGGGGGATAGCCCCATTAGAACTATGTGACTTCTATGGGTGGCCAGTCATGGTAGGCCCTGAAATTAGTTCCGGCCTGGAATCACCATCCAACTAGAGTGAGAGGGGAAAGCTAAAATAATCCCTGTGGTTTGCGTTGTTTTACTAGGTTATTTTGGGTTCACACGCAAGTTAGAACACGTAAGGATTAGGGCCCATGCGCTATTGGTGGCTGGGGGTGGAGATAGGAGAGCATAAATAGATGAGCTAAGCGGGAGTGACAGTTCAGAATGGAGCGGGCTGTGAAGTGAATCCATGGTGGTGATAAAAAGACTGTATTAGCTCTGTTATGCGGCATGCTATAGTGTAGGTATCTTGGCTTGACTCCAGTGCCTGTAATCTTTTCCGGTTTCATCAATGGACTTGTGGGGGTTGTACAACAAGTCAGCCTTGGCCTCAGGTACCTCATTTGTGTGTGGTCAGGACTGTCATCAATACAATATTTTCATTTTTTCCCTTTCGTATTTTTCTGCACTGATGTGGCAATGCCCTCCTTCATTATATAACAGTACTGTACAGTAAAACCAGTTTGATTAAAGCAGCAACTAGATTAATATAGTGTAACATTTCATTGACAATGGAAAAATTACATCGAATCAGGCTTTAACTTTACTCTCTTGTTATTGCAGCATAGGCAGTTTTTGAACCATAGTAAAACTCATGAAATAGCACGGCCATCAGGAAATCCATTCAACCAGTGTTAGTCATTGTTTAAGAGGGTAAGTAGCCTCCAGAGATGGCTCATGGTGGCTCTGTCTCCTGTTCTGCAACAATACAAAGCTGCTATTTCTTTTTGATGAACACTTTCTGAGACCGCAAAGTGCAGGACCCTCTGTCGGAGAGCATTTCATAACCTAAGAACAGCTGACACGATGCTCTGGCTTCTTTTGAGGCAAGAAGTATAATGCAAGTATTGTCTGTATTAATAAGAACTGAAAGCCTACTTATGTAACTGCCTCAATAGATACTGCTGACCCTGAGTGAGATGATGGCAGATGAGGTTTTTAAAAATATAACACTTGTCCAAGGGGGGGTTGATTCTTCTGTACAGTAGAAAAAATAAAAATATAATGACAGCAACCTATACAGTATTTGTGCTGCAACAGAGACAAGCAACAGCACCCAAGCTTTTGTTTCCTCTCAAATTCCAGCAAGGGATTACTTAACTAAAATTAATGAAGGTATTAATTATGTGTCATCACCTCCATCCAATGCTTTGCTTTGCTGAACTGTGCAAAGTGGAACTGCTGTCTGTGTCATCCTGCACTTCTTTAAGAGGCTGTGAGAGGAATTAAGACAGCTGTGGTGGCTTCATGTGTACTGTACTGTATGCTTTGATTTTGTTCACGTGCATGACCTAAGCCCAAAACAAATCCAGTCAGTGGAATCCAACCTGACAGCACTAAAGCAGCTTGCTTTCGATCAGTACTAGAAAGACCCAGAGGGACTCTAGAGGAGAATTCAACCACATTTACCACAGCTGTCATTACTGTTTTTTCAAAAGGTTAAAGAATTCCATTCATCCTTCCAAATGGCTTTCTGCTTATATTGTTTATTTGTTTTATTAGAAAAACTACATAGGCTTTTAGTGGAGCCAAACATCTCCCATAGGAAAAATATTCCAGTTCGATGATTTCTTCATATAAGTTGTGTGAATAACCCAGTTATTTTCAACAGCAGCCTGTCATGTAGTTAGTAATGTCTCAGATTAAAGTGTAACACATAATTAGATCAAGTGGACTGTACAGGTTCCTCAGAGATCTTCATAAATAGAACTGCATACATTATATATGTGAGAAAGTGTAGTCTGGGGAAACAGAGGACTACACCTCCCAGAAGGACACGGGCTGAAAAACCTTAATTTGATTATTATTTGTTAATTGTTAATTATCACCTGCTCCTTGCTATTATTGTAAATTAGATCCAGGTGCAGAGTATTAAAGGAGAACAGCCAGTCTCTTCTGGGCTCAGCTGTGTGAAGAACCCAATTGATAGTGTGCTCAATCGTATCAAAGGTACTGTGTGAAACCTTTTGTTTTCGTGTCTTGAAAAACAGTGTGTTTTGTATTATTTGTCAGGTAAACGGCTTAGCCGTCCTGCGAGTGAGTCAGGGAACCGGCAAATGTATAGTTAGTGCTCAAAGAGAGCTAGGTTTTGTTTTCATTTTGTTTATTTTGTAATAATTAAAGTGTGCGTCAGCGCTTTTCTTTTAAAATTGTGTGTTGGGTTGTGTTTATAGAAGGAAAAAGAACCCGAGCGAGTCTGTGTGGCAAGCCTCTGTTACTATATATATATATATATATATATATATATATATATATATATATATATATATATATATATATATACAGTTGTAGTCAAAAGTTTACATACCCTAGTGGAAATGTATAATTTCTAGAAATTTCTCAAAAAACAAAGAATTTTAAGAAAAATCTTTTGTAGCAAAAGGTTTGCTTTTGTGGATGAGGAAAAGAAGTTACAAGAAATAGATGTGTACAATTATTTATTTCAGAATTTGATTTTTTGCAAAACTCATTCATGATTCTATGATAGTATTGTCTACAAGATGCTAGAAATTTCAATATGATAATGCAGAACCTAATTCTATGAATGTCTAGAAAATGCTATATATATATATATATATATATATATATATATATATATATATATATATATATATATATATATATACTGTATGTTTTTACTCATTCCAGAACACATGATCTAAATGTTGATAAAAGTGTTGATAAAAGGGACCACTATTTCAGGCAAAAAACTCCATTTGCTGGTAACTTGTACAACAAATTCAAACATTCTTATCAATAAATGCACTGCAAGAAAAAAAGTACATTGATGATTCTTTTGTGGTAAACTTACACTGGAAAAAAGTTCTACCTTTTGTTAGAAAGTAAACCTTAATGCAAATAGGCAATATAGAAAGTTTTAAATACTGAGAAAAGGGTCAAGGTTTCAATCTGCTGTGTATTGCCTTCCATAAGTTGTGACATTCATTGTGGCTTTGCCTAAGGTCTCTACAGCAAAGGGTCACTGGAATAGCACTGTCATCTCCAGTCCGATATAAATTGATTCTAGTTTTCTCATACTTGGACCCAAAGGGGTAACCAGTGTCAGTAATACTAGAACTAATATGTAATGAATTAAGATACTTTGTATCTGCACATTCTGAATCATGAGAACGCTGTTTCCTGTACCACATTTCAGCTGGCATCATTTCATTTCCTTGCTCTGCATGAGAGTGTCGTCAGCAGGAGAGATAACAATGTTGAGCACCAGCATCAGCAGGACTTGCTGAAAAGACTTACACCTTGATTATTTCATAGGCTTTAATGTATTTTTTATTTCTGAATTATATACCTAATTTTCTCTACCACTTTCTTTGGGATTACAAATCCTGTAAACCTGTAAACGGTTGAAGTATATTTTATTCATTAAAATCCTGGACCTTAAAAGATGAAAGGCAACGGAGGAGACATCTAGTGTGCTTAGGAGAAACAGTCACCCTCGCTGGTATAAAACTTTAATCAGCTTTGTCGCTCAGTTTAAAATGTGACTTCAGTTTATTCTTGAGGTGTTTCCTTTGGCTCAGAGGAACAAGTGAATTACATTTGTTAGGTGTATTTTTTTCACTGATGGCATTGCATTTCTTTTTCCGTATCTGTTCCAAAACACCATTTCAATGAACAAACCACAGACTGCTATTGTGGGTCTCCCTTGATCTTAGTCATTATTTGCCACTTTCTTGGCATGAAAAAAAAAGAATGAGCTTCAATTTTACATAATTTATATTATGATCATGCAAACACTAATATGTTAATAGTAGATCAAATTGCTTGGTCAACATGTTAAAATTGTTTACCCGACCAAGCTTTGATAAAATCCAATGTGCAATAAAAGTAAACATGGATGAGTCAAGATTAGACAAGACTAAAGGTTGGTCACATTCAAAGCTCTTGTCCTTTCAATTACGGTTCTATCACCTGCCATTGACCACTTGATAAAGCCTATTCATCCCAAACCAGTAAACATTAGTGTTAGTTTATTTCTTTCTCATCTGTGTCGGCACATTTGATTCTGTAAATGCTCTTATAAATTAGTGATGTGAATGCTGAGACTGACTGAAATTCAGCCCCACTCCCCATGGTCCTTGCCAGCTCAGATTTGTCCAAAGATTTGGACAAGACCCTGTTATTCAATCACGGCACATTGCTGTTGCTGGTGGTGAGGCCAAACACTCAACATATTCATTATGTGTTTCAGTATTCATTTTACTCCAAATGCTGAATATCTCTGATGTGTGGATTCCAGTATATTATTTTTTTAATGTAATACGTATTTAAGAGCATGCTGCATCTAAACACCTCCGAAGGAAAGAAAAAGGCATTCTGTAATACATTAGTCAATCACTGCTACCTGACTAGCAGGACCCCTCTTTAAAGGCAAAGTCTCCTCATGTAAGCCTTTTTTTAAGATTAAATGGGTTGTAACTACCAAATAATTTCATGAATCTTATAGTACATCTGCCACTCCATCACATCAGTAGGTGTTTAGCGTGATGTATTTAAGTCTAAGGGGTCTAGGACAGAATTGTGAATTTGTATGTGCACTGTATTTTACTTGTAGCATTATTTATGATGCTCAGATATAGCAGTGTGTGATTGAGTTGGTGAAAAATTATTATGACTCACAGCAGTTGCATTTTTTGAACTGTTTTAAAGATACATTCTTTAATCGAAGGGAAGGAGAAGAATGAAGAAACAAATGTGTATTCTGAGTCACAGCACAGCAAACTCATCCAACCATTTTGAAAAGCTGGTAAACACCGCATAGTTAACTGACCTGTTTTTAGCCCTGAAGTGCAGCTTTGATGTCAAGCAGGTGTAGCAACAGATGGAAACATTTAATTTGAAAGTAACTCGAGGAGAGAAATTGAATTTCAAGAATACATATTGAGGTATCTTAATTCTTCATTCCTAAAAATGTTTTAAAAGACTAACCATACACCTGTTTCAGGATTTGCCATTTAAGTTACAGTGCAGTGATAATTCAGAATATTAAACATTAGAGAACAAGCTGTTCTTACAAACCCTCAGGGTTATGCAAAAGAGAAAGTCAATTATGCAACATTTTGTACATCTATTATGTGACAGCAAATGAACAATTTTCTGATTGTTTATGCAAGTGCAAACCACAACATACAGAAAACAAATTATACTATACTTTCTATAATATATAGGAACTTGTTAAAAAGATTAATTGTCGCAATTCACATACATCACTTGCTGTCTCAACGACTACATAAGGGGAACTCATTAATCAAAATGCATATTAACAAGATCAAGAAAAATGAATGGAAGCACAATTCGTTGTTATGGAAACTACTAGTGTACAGCGAGATGGCTCTCGCTGTACCTGCAACCAGCAGCCAAATAAAAATGAAATAAAAAATAATGGGAATATCTATTTTGTGTATAATTTATAAATTCATTTAAAATTGTGCATTTTGTCATGCAGAATGTACATTTATTTAGATAACTTCACATATATACTGAGCATCAAAAGAAACGTATCACTTATATTTGAGCATCAAAAGAAACATATCACTTATATTTCAATAAAATTCACTAGCTGTGAAAAATGACAAACTTTGTTTTAGAGCAGGTGCAGTGACTTTTTAATTGTTGTGATTAACAACTGACATCACGAAGATGCTGCAAAATGATCATTCGATTTTGGGTAGGTGTGACTCTTGGTCTCCCAATTCGTGGCCTGTAATTGACAAAGTGTGTCTGGTTATACCGTCTTGCCAGGTTATGAAATTGCTGGCTGTGAGCACCCAAGACTGCGAGCCACAGTATGCTGCCCTAGTCCAGCCAACATGGCGATTGCACAAAGGCACTGCTCTCTTAACAGACGTGGCATATTGTTTTGTTTCTGTGATTTTCTTTATTGTTTTTATTCAAGCTTGCAATTCAACAGCTGAAATCACTCCATATCCAGTGTCCAATCAACTGTCTCACTCATTAGGTGATTAAGTGCATATGCTTCAGATATAGTCACTCAAGCGTGTCATGGTCTAGGATGAATGATCGAGTGATTAAAAAGAAACCAAAAAACATTTAGTCAATGTCCATCATTTATATACCTTATTTTTTTTTCGAAAATAAATGCGTTATAATAGTGATAACTTTATTTTCATGCCTGGTATACAATGCTGATTTATAATTATCTAGCATGTGGGTAAAAATCAGATGGCACAGATTTAAAAAAAATAAATAAATAAATAAAAAATAATTAATTTTTTTGGATGGGGCAAGGGTGAGCTATCCACGTATATTAGTTGGACTTTATTTTCTGTTCTTTTGTCTGTATTTTAGTATGTACGATTGTAGGCTATAAATAAATAAGTTTGAAGTGTCATTTGTGTTTGTAGTTGTTAATAAATAATGTGATTTGGTATTATTTAATGATGACGCTATTAATAATAAATGAATCATGATTATAGCAGCAGTTTTTAAATATTCTGTAAATATTTTGTCTAATAGTTAAAAAGTATAATGTGGGGCTGGCCGGTCTTGTTTTCAAAAAATACCAGTACTGACATTATATACAAACCAATGGAATACTGTGTTGATATAAGAACATAAGAAAGTTTACAAACAAGAGGAGGCCATTCAGCCCATCTTGCTCGTTTGGTTGTTAGTAGCTTATTGATCCCAGAATCTCATCAAGCAGCTTCTTGAAGGATCCCAGGGTGTCAGCTTCAACAACGTTACTGGGGAGTTGGTTCCAGACCCTCACAATTCTCTGTGTAAAAAAGTGCCTCCTATTTTCAGTTCTGAATGCCCCTTTATCTAATCTCCATTTGTGACCCCTGGTCCTTGTTTCTTTTCTCAGGTCAAAAAAGTCCCCTGGGTCGACATTGTCTATACCTTTTAGGATTTTGAATGTTTGAATCAGATCGCCGCGTAGTCTTCTTTGTTCAAGACTGAATAGATTCAGTTGGTTCCAGACTCCCACAATTCTCTGTGGGAGACTGTGGCAATGTGGCCACGCCCTTGTGCGTAGTTTGTTTATATGTTACGTGTTGTGTGTAAATGTTGGTGTATAGAGATGGCTGCATGGGATATAAATGGGTGTGTGCAGCACGAGTTATTTAAGATATAATTGTATTTAAGCACGAGGTTGCACGTAATTAATTCACGTGCTGGGATTCAAGTGAATAATTAATTAGTAATTGAATCCCAGCACAACAGTATATATAGATGCACATTTCACTCACTCGGGGTTGGGTGTTCGTGAGTGGAGAACGGGATAGGAGACGGAGGTAATATTTGTAAAAATAATAAGAACGTAAATATAAGTGTTCTCACTCACCGTGTTTGTCTGCTCGTTTGTCTGTTTACTGTTTAGTCCGTTTTGTTTATATATTTATTTTGGCGTAAGTGCCGTGTCCTGTTTTTGTGTTTTGTGTTTAAAACCCTTTTATTTCGTTTAATAAACCCTGAGTGCCACCATTGCACTCAGCATTACTCATCACCACCGTCTGTCTGTGTGTTTCTTCCGGGTCTGATGTGTCACCACTCAGCCAGCCTTGTGACAGATATGTATGTATGTATGTATGTATGTACTGTATGTATGTATGTATGTATGTATGTATGTATGTATGTACAGTATGCATGTGTGTGTATGTGTGTATGTGTGTGTTTAATAGAGAGAGAGAATACATGCATGTCTCCAGTCATATGTGGTTTTCACAATCACATCGCCTTAAGTTCTAGCCAAAATTGTAGATATGTATTACTGCCATAGCCTTATCTTTTCACCTATTGATTTGCCCCATTACCACTGTAATTTATGCATCCATGCATCCCTTCCTGCAATGTCATTGTGCAGTATGTTCCAGGGTTAAGGTTACAAATTGTTAAAACAAGTGAACAAATCTCATTCATAACCACAAGTATATAAAAGTCTAAAATATTTCCATAACTACAAATATTGAATTATCTAGGTAGTCTCTGTATCGTTGGCATCACAGCCGCGGTCTGTTCAATTTCTGTTTCAAGGTGAGTTATAGTCTTTTGTTAATTAAAACCCTCCTTATCCAAGTGCAAATTAACTCCTGATAAATTCTGACAATTAACACAGATTTGTTTTTTCCCAAGCAAACAAAAGAAACCTTAGCAAGAAGCACTGCTCGTTAAGATAGTAACATTATTTCGTAAATCAACATATTTTCGGAAATCACATTAGGACAATCATTTAATAACGAAATAGACATAACGACCATTTTAAAATGCCAAACTCAATGCTACATAGCGATTTCTTGATTAACACTGGAGTTATCATGTACGACCTTTTGAAAATCCTGTCTGAAGTTTCTTATAATCTTTCTTTCTGTTTTCCATTTTCAGTTAACTTTGATCACTTTCAAATACTCAGAGCCATTGGAAAAGGGAGTTTTGGGAAGGTAAGTCTGAAGATCTGTGTTATTATGGGGGTTGGGGGCAAGTGGTTGGTGAGGGGGGTCCTCTCCAAGTAAAACTTTGAAAATGACCCAAATCAGACACAAATACCAACTATTAAAAATAGCAGCCAATTTTACCATTTTTTTTTTAAATCTATAAATCCATATTATAAGATACATGCTGGGTGCTTCTTTATACTGCCTGGAGGAAGGTTGTCTGGTTTCTGTTGTAATGGCTTTTCAACAGAGTGCTGTAACATTTCAAGATGTGTGAAACCCAGCTCTGTTACCTTCACTGTCTAAATGTTTTGCTTCCTGGCTGTGTCTATGCAAAATAAAAGCAAAGGTTGCATTAACTGTTTATACACTGTAAGGTGCAGCTGAAACTGCTGAAAACAGATTCCCTGGTTCAGGAAGCTGGTTAGGCTGATATAACTGCCAGCCTGGAGCTGCATCCGCATCCATAATTACCCTGTCAATTACTGTGCTTTTGTATCTTCCTTTATCAATTGCCACATCACTTGTCTGTTTTAAATAAATGCCACTGCTTTTTTCCACAAAGAGGGGAGGCGGGGGCATGATTTGTAGTCCAATCTTCCGCAACATTTGATAAAAATGTCATGCTTAATAGGAGATAAGCAGAACTATTGAAATGCTTCAACAACATTCATTTTTTTATTTCGATAACTGATTCTTTCCCCAAAAGGGTTTTATTTCGAGTCTCAGTTCTGAGACACATGGGGTTTGAAGATCTGCTTTTTCATTTATCCTTACTTTAATGCAGCTTGCAATAATTTCGATTTTATTCCCATTTTATAAATGAATGAAAAGCTAACAAATACAAAAGACCACCTTTAGAGCTCCAAAACATAAAGTACATTTTAAACCTTAGATTTATTTATGTCTTTAAATTCAAATATTGTGTTTAGTGTTTTAACATACTGGATAATCAAACCACACAAGGAATGAAACAACATGATACTTAATTGAATCTGAAATAATTTAAACTATAAACTACAAAGTATTATAAGTCACGGCTGGGTAAAAAAACTGCCTAGAAATATCAAAAACATTTTATGTTTATGTTCTTTAGGTGCCTGTGGCGGAGTGTCCCGCCCCAATATATTTATTTATTATTATTTGTATTTTTGTTTGCGGCGCGGATAAAAGTGCTGCGTCTTTTGTTATTGTTTTTTATATTTTAAAAACCTCATGAGGATGCGTGGCTGATCAGCTACTGATTATTTAACTAGCTGACAGTTACGCATCCTTACTAAACGCGTGCAGACTGTGGCCGAGGGGTAATAAGATAATTAACAGCTAGTTAACCCCTCGGCCAGAGTATAAGAACCTGCACCTGTCCGTGCTCTGGGGTTGAGTGTAGAGAGGAGAGTACGGGGAGCGGAGAGAGAGCGAGGAGAATATAACAAACAATTGCTATATTTAGATATACTTGTTTCTGTTTATTTGTTTGGCCAACGTGCCCTTTGGTTTCTGTTTTGTTGTTTTGTTCAAATCGTTTGTTTTGTATTATTATATTATTTATTAAATACACTGACCACAGTAGCGTTCAGTTTCACCTGCCCATCCACTGTTTTGGTTCAGTTACTTCCTGGTCCGTGACGTCACCACACCTCACCACTGCAAGCCATCCTGCCACAGTGCCCATCTGTAAAGCTAATTTACACTAAATATTGCAGCACTTTTCTTGGTAACATTGCACGTTACGTTTCTCCAATTATTGTGTAGTTACATAGCAGTTACATAGTAAATACATGTATGCTTACACATAATTGTTATTATGCATGGGTAACTAACATTGTAATTATGTGTACATACACCTGTATTTACTAAGTAATTACAATGTCTGAGAGTACGCTGTGCACGTCCTGGTTTCCGCTTCTCCGCCTGTTCACGTTTGGTTGTTTTTCGCCTTTTTAGTAGTCTTTATGCTCAATTGAGTTATTTATTTATTTATTTTCCAATTTTATCGATTTCACCAACTCCTGCCTGCTGGTTGTCTGTTCGTGGATGCCCTGTCTACCGCGGTTACCTGCCTGGACTGCTGTCTTTTTGCCCAGCTGTCTCTGCTGCTGCCTGCCTGGGCAACTGTCTCTTTGCCCGGCTGTCTCGCTCACCGCTGCTACCTGCCTAACGTGATTGCCCGTCCTTCGGCTGCCTCCGCCTGCCTGTCTGCAGTGCTATCTCTGCTGGATCGGTCCCTAGAAAGGTGCTCCTTCCTGCTTGCCCGGTAAGCTGGGTGCTGGCTGGGTATTTCTTTACGGCTTGTTCAGTGGTCACTGCGGGCTGTGTTGTTAGTTCTGCTGCTCTCTGTGTGTGGCCTGGCCTTTGCTACCCCTCATCGCCGGCGCCTTGCTGTGAGGAGTCCCTGGTCTTTCAGTGGCTGGTTCGGTCACTCACTATTTTTCAACTGTGGATCTCCGATCTCTGACCCCCTCGACTTGGTCATCTGCACTATGGTATTAAGGTACTCTTCTTCTCTACTACTGCACTATAAACATAACTTCACTCTTGCTCCTTTTGTCTACAGTAATTGTTATGAACTTGGGATTTTGCACAGACCCAGATATATACATCGCAGCCTTGGACGCAGTCTTATCACGACTTCTCTGAACTCTGTTTATCAACCCCTGTTTCAGAGGCGAACTGTCTCCTCTCGGACTGGAATTAACATTAAAAACCTACGCGTACTGTCAAGTCTCGAACATCCGTCTCTCAACAACAACTGTGCCTCTGTGCGACCAGTTAGATTTGCTTTGTTTAACACGCGCTCTCTAAATAATAAAGCACTACTTCTAAACGACTTTATTAATGACAAGGATCTCGAATTTCTGTGCCTGACTGAAACCTGGCACAAACAAAATGACAACCTTTTGTTTAATCAAATTGTACCTTCTGGCTTTGGACTGTTTGAAAAATGCCGCTCTGTCGGCCGTGGTGGTGGGCTTATTTTAGTTTATAAGATAGAATTTAGCCTGAGCCCTATTCTTACTCCCAACTACACCTCATTCGAATGCCTGGTTCTAAAAGTCTCTGCTCCCCAGCCATTGGTTGTTATTACTATATATAGAACTCCTAAAGACAATGCTGCCTTTTTAGGTGAGTTTTCTGATTTGTTATCTTTGTTGTGCTTTAAGTTTGACAAGATTGTAATCCTAGGTGATTTTAATATTCACATTGACTCTGATCACTGTACCCTAGCAGGGGATTTTCTAGCCCTCTTGGACTGTTTTGGCCTTAAGCAGACAGTCCATGCTCCAACTCACAATAAAGGCCACACACTGGATTTAATTATCACTAACTGTCCTCCGGCTTCTCTCATGAGTAACTTAGATTTAGGAATATCTGATCATCTGGCCATTTTATTTGAATTAAAACTTACTGCCTCTCTTTCCATTCCAAAGCGTACAGTCAACTTTAGAAACTGGCGCTCTGTTGATCATGTTAAGTTTTCTGAATCTGTCCTTTCTTCTCTCTCTGTTTCTCCTATTCCTAACACATTGGATGAAAAGGTGCAGTCTTTCAATAGCTCCTTAGCCAATACCCTAGACTCCCTGGCCCCAGTCAAGTCTAGGTACGTCTCTTACACCCTCCGTGCTCCATGGTACACCATGGAGCTGCGCTCTCTCAAGACTGGCTGTCGTAAAATTGAGCGTAGATGGCGGGATTCTGGTCTTACTGTCCATCTACACTCCTGGAAGGAATCTTTGGTTGAATATAGGGCTGCTTTGGCAACTGCCAGATCTAGCTATTTTTCAAATATTATTTCTAATAATGAAGACCATCCTAGACACTTGTTCTCTACTATTGATAGATTGTTAAAGCCTAACTGCCCGTCCACATTACCGGCTTCACATCAGCTATGCAATAGTTTCTTAGAGTTTTTTAAGTCGAAGATTGACAATATTCGTCTACATATTAGTATTTCTTCTCAGACTCCTCTTGCACAGTCTCTCGGTCTGTCTGGCTTTGTGGGGTCCTCTCTATCCTGTTTTACACCTCTCACTCTTAATTCTCTTACAGATCTGGCCCTTCGTATGAAAGCCACCTGTTGCCTGTTGGATCCTATCCCCTCTGTTCTTTTTCAGTCCTGTTTTGAGCTGCTCTGTCCCTTGGTGTTAATTATTATAAATGAGTCCCTGAGGTCTGGTGTGGTCCCGGTTGCTTTTAAAACTGCTGCAGTCACGCCTGTGCCTAAAAAACCTCACATGGCTTTGGATAATCTTAATAATTTTCGCCCCATTTCAAATTTGCCCTTTCTAGCCAAACTACTAGAACAAGCTGTCACTAGGCAATTAAACTGGCATCTCACTGCTAACAATCTTTTTGAACCCTTTCAATCTGGCTTTCGGCATCTTCATAGCACTGAGACTGCCCTGGTCAAAGTAACTAATGATCTGTTAATGGCTGCTGACTCAGGTGCATTATCAAATGTAATCCTCTTGAATCTTAGCGCGGCATTTGACACTGTAAATCACGAGATCCTACTTGATAGATTAGAGTGTCTATTTGGCATCTCTGGCACTGGCCTCAACTGGTTTAGATCATATCTAACAGGACGTCAACAATTTATTTCCCTGGGTGGGTTTAGTTCTGAGGTTGGGCCAGTAACTTCTGGCGTCCCGCAAGGCTCTATCCTCAGCCCCCTGTTATTTACTATTTATATGTTTCCTCTCGGCCACATTTTAAGGTCTCATGGCATACGCTATCATTTTTACGCAGACGACACTCAAATCTATATTAATTCTAAACTTGATATCAATGTCGCTGCCTCTGCCCTAGCTGCCTGTATCTCTGATATAAAAAATTGGATGTTGCAAAATTTTTTACATCTTAATTGTGACAAGACTGAGGTAATGCTGTTAGGTACTCCCCGCCAGCTAGGAAAAACCAATGCTTTAAATCTGACTGTTGATGGAACATTGCTTGAGTTCAGATATAAGATGAAAAATTTGGGTGTGATTTTCGATCCTGGGTTAACTTTTGAATCGCATGTGCTGAATACTGTCAAGGTTTCTTTTTTTCACCTTAGAAATATTGCCGGACTGCGTCCCATGCTTTCTCTACCTGCAGCTGAAAAACTGGTTCATGCTTTTGTTTTCTCCAGGATCGATTACTGTAACGCCCTGCTCGCTGGGGTGTCTAATAGCATCCTCACTAAAATTCAATTTGTCCAAAACTCTGCAGCCAGAATTTTGTCTCGGTCACTCCTGTCTTGGAGGCCTTGCACTGGCTGCCTATCAGGTTTAGAATTGATTTTAAAATTTTAATGCTGACATATAAGGCTCTTCATGGGCTAGCTCCGACTTATCTGTCAGATCTTTTATCTTTTTACACTCCCACTCGCAACCGCCGCTCTGCTGATCTCAGACTGTTGTGTGTCCCGTCTGTTCGCCTGCGCTCTATGGGCGACAGGGCCTTCTGTTGTTATGCCCCCAAATTATGGAACTCTATTCCACTAGAGATCAGGGACTCAGCTTCTTTGAGTGTTTTTAAAGCTAATTTAAAGACTTACTTTTTTAGGAAGGCGTTTTTATGATTTTTATGATTGTTTTATTTCCTTGTACTTTTTTTATGTATAATCGTTTTATTTTATTGCTGTACTATTATTTGTGAAGCGCTCTGAGATGATTGCTATTAAGGGCGCTATACAAAATAAAGTTTATTATTATTATTATTATTATTATTATTATTATTATTATTATTATTATTATGTAAATACACAATTATTTGAGACATAATGTAAAGTGTTACCCTTTTCTATAGGGGTTCCTTGTGCAGCGGCGGCGTGTAGTGGGTTCTCAGCAGCGGTAATGAAGACGCTACTAGGAATTATTTTTCGCTCTTAAAAGTGCCGTTTAATATTTGCTCTTTCAGAAAATGGATTTAGCTCCTTTACACTCCCCAGCAATGCTCATTGGCTGAGGTTACAGTAACTCATTTACATAATCCCACACCATTCACACAGCACAGCACGCACTCAAGGGGTGGAGCACACACACACAACAGGCAGCAGAGACATTCACAAAAATAACAACAGCAACAGCTCATACACACACAACAATAAAATAACAGCATTTCAATAGTAAAAAAAACAGACCTACCCACAGAAACGATAATCCCATTCCTCCCGCAAGTTCAACACAGAACACACAAAGTCCCAATCCTCGTTCTCGTTTGACCCAACGCTACAACATGTAACGTAGCTATTTCATAAAAATGGAGGAATTCAGCCAAACTTTAATTCTGGAGCAAGTTACATTACAATTCGATGAAATAAATAGAAACAGTACTTTTAATTATATATATATATATATATATATATATATATATTTAAACTGCGCTTCGTTCCTTTCACTCTCGTCAGTATTAGCATCCAAGGTCATCAATCTGGGAGGGCACACGAGGCTTGCCACCATTGGATTTTTTTTAGATGGCTTTACTCATCATCCATACAAGCCAGATGAATAAATAGAAGAATATGATTGGCAAATAAAAGTGCTAATCATAACTACAGAGGAGACAAGAGCACATCTGCCTCCTCCAAACATACTGTGGTTACTGAATGGAGGATTTGGATTGGGTGGTTGCCTCTGCATCAAAGCTATGTATTTATTGTTATATTACATATAAATAAATAAATAAATAAATATATATATATATATATATATTTGTATGGATAAGGGCGTCTGCTAAGAAATAAATAATAATAATAATAATAATAATAATAATAATAATAATAATAAATAAAAGCTTATTTATTTCAAAATGTTTGAACAATCAGTGCCTCCTCTAATCAGCTGCCACTGTTGTGTAGTCTGTGTTTTACCATTCACTTTAAACTAAAGTTGTTTAAATAGTTTATTTCGAGTCTCAGTAGAAATAAGCAGTACCCAGCACAGGTACAGTACTATGTGTTTACTGTACTAGGAGACTACAAGCTTGCATTCAGGTCACTACATTCCTCCTGCATCAGAGAAATCTGAATATGTTGACCTCAATGTGGCTCGCTCTGAATCCAGTTTCTCTGCTGGGTAGTACTGCAGAACATCAATGTATATACTGTAGGTAAATATCATAAAAAAGGAACAGTGTGTTAATAGAATTGAGTGAACACCACAGGGAAAGCTTTGTAAAGACTAGAACTGAGCTGCTTTGGAAAGAAAGTACAGCTGACCTGATGTGACTCACCCGTTCAATAAACATTCTTAGCTCTGAACTGCTGCAAATAGTTAAACAGTTATACCAGAGCAATTTTATCTGGAATCAATTAGTGGGTGATTTATAATAATACAGTTTTTTGTTTGGCTATTTAGGATAATTAATAACAACATAAGGAAACTTAATTATAGTATATGTTTGCCCTGAGTCAATGATAATAGCTCATGTTTATAAGTGTAGCATTGTTTGCTATTTCCTAATTACATCAATACTATGTGGGATTAGAGGTCTCTTTGGAGTAGAAATAAAATGAAACATTTGTTTCTTAGTATTTAATTATTTGTTGCCTGCAATGAGTAGTTGTATTTTCAGGCTGTACAGTCACAAGGAACCATGAGTATGTTTTGTCTTTAATCCTCATTATGTTTAGCATTTTGCACACCTGAATGTAGTTAAATATAATATAATATGCTTGTACAGAGTCCCTGTTAGTACTGTGGAAAAGAAAAAGCAAGCATGCAGCTCAGATGTTGCAACATGTTGGGCCTGATTTTCCACTGTGGGCAAGTTTCCCACTTCACACATTTGTTATGGAGCAGGCAATTTGTCCATAATGGAAAATAGACTTATCTTTTTTGCTTATATGTTTATGCTTAATCACATTTCTCTATAATTGTATTTTTCTTCAAAAGAATATTCAGCATTTTTTTCTTTTAATTAAATGAACTGGAACTTTACAAAACCTTTGAAAACCAAAACAAATTGCATATCTGTGTTGCAGTCTAACACATCGCTTTTAACAATGTTAATCATTACATTCTACTGGAATGTGTTGGTACAGCCCAGAACTGGGCTGTTTTTCCTATTTATCAGATAGATTACAGTGTCAATGGGGATTCTTCGTAATTGATTTTGGAAGTTGTTGTGTTTAGGGATCCATTCTGGGCCAATGATATTGTCTTTAATTGGAACTGGCATGGTATAGGACGTCATTATGAAATACATTGCAAAAACACATTGCCCTGGATAAGGGTATCTACTGAGAAATAAATAATAATAATAATAATAATAATAATAATAATAATAATAATAATAATAATAATAACTGTATGAACAAAACCCCTTGAGCCATAAAAGTTGAAACAGACAGTATTTCTTGGAACGCAATAGAACATTAATGTTAACAGTTCCTACACACATTAAGCAACTTAATGAGCAACATACGAAGAATCCGACCCTTCCTCACCAACTACGCCAACCAGCTCCTGGTCCAGGCCTTGGTACTCTCCCGCCTAGACTACTGCAACTCCCTCCTGGCTGGCCTCCCTGCATCCGCCACCCGTCCACTCCAGCTCATCCAGAACACCGCTGCTCGCCTGGTGTTCTCTCTGCCTCGCTTCTCCCACGCAACTCCACTGCTCCGCTCACTCCACTGGCTCCTGATCACCGTTCGCATCCAGTTCAAGACTCTGTACTAGTCTACAGATGCCTTGATTAGACTGCATCCAGCTACCTCCAGACCCTCATCTCTCCCTACACCCCCACTCAACCTCTCTGCTCCTCCTGCACTAGAAGACTGGCTGTACCTCCTCTATGCTCCCCTGCCTCTGATATTGATTCGTATTTTGTAATATACTTGTACTTACTAGAACTGAAGTCATTGTATTTTATCTTGTACAGTGATTCTTGAAATGTATTTGTTTATGACTGTAAGTCGCCCTGGATAAGGGTGTCTGCTAAGAAATAAATAAATAAATAAATAATAATAATGTCAAAAAATATATTTATTTCTGCATACGCATTTTCCATTATGAAAAAATATTAATGTCGAACAATATATGTCAAAGCATAGGCATTTTCCATTAAGAAAGTAATCATGAATGAGCTTACAGTAATGCACAATTGAGCAATTCAACATGGTACTGAACAATATTGTGATCCACTTGTGAGAGAGAGGGGAAGTGACAGAAGAACCGCACACAACCTCTGGAGTCCAGTGTAACAAACTGTGTATTTTAGTTCCAAATGTGTGCTGGTGACACATACACACACATATTTACAAATATATATACACTTACAGTCCCGTCATGCCTTGGCAGCCTCGCCACTCTCTCACTCACTGCAGGGGTTCTGGTCAGTCGCTCTCCCAGCCATGTTCCAGTCTCTCAAGCTCCTCCTCCCGAGCCTGTATTCAGGAGGCAGCTGGAGAACAACAACAAACCCGTCAGCTCGCTTGCATACAAACTGTAGCTCAATTTGAAATCCAGACTCCGTCTCCAACCAGGGAACCCTCACAATTCCACACAGTCCCCTTATGTACCCCAGGCCATGCCTCTATCAATCCATCCCAGCTAACCGCTACTCAGTTATGCTTGTGACCTAACCCATCTTTGATATCAGCACAATCTGAAACACGTGTTTCCGCGCTTCCCAAGATGGCTGCCACAACCTGACCTGTGCTCCATCTTGGTGAGGTCGTGCAAGCAGCTCCCTGTAATGCCTCCACCTGTCGGGAAGCCAGATATCACTCCTTTTACCATCCTTCACCCTGCCACACACACCCCCTAGAGTGGCATCAGAGTTGCTCCATGGTACACTTGGCAACCCCCTGCTCCCCCCCCCCACCCCTCCACTCAAGAAGAAGTCTGTGTTAGCATGAAGCTTACCTGGACGGTGTTCTACTCAAAAGGAGAAGGGTTGCAGTGACAAATACCCCACTAATCCTAACACTGACCTGACCTGATGTTTTGTCTTGGGAATGGGGGCTTCCAATAGTGCGTATACTTTATTTACAATTGGCTTCACTATCCCCCTTCCCAAGACATAACCTAAATATTTTGCCTCCTCTTTTCCAAAGGCGCATTTACCCACATCAGCCGTGAGACCAGCTTTCTTATTGATGTCAGTACTGCTGCCAGCATCTGTAGGTGCTCCGCCCATGTCGAACTATAGATGACTATCCTGTCGAAAAGGTCAGTGTAGACCAAAAAGCATTGTGCGGAATTGGAAAAGACCCTGCGGAGTGAAAAAAGCTGTCTTCTCGCTGGAATAGAGTCAATGGTATTTGCCAATAACCTTTAGCCAGATCGAACGTGGATATAAATTGTGCCGATCCCAGTCGATCCAGCAGAACATCTACCCAGGGCATGGCGTATGCGTTGAACTTACAGAGGGAATTAACCTTTCTAAAATCAACACAGAAGTGAATGGTTCCATCCGGTTTAGTTACCAACACTACCGGAGTGCACCACTCGCTCCGCGATGGCTCGATCACCCCAAGCTCTAGCATAGCCTCCACCTCCTCCTTTACGATATCCCTCTGTCGTTCTGGTACCCCATACATTCTTTCTCTCACCCTCACCTCTGGTGTTATGATTATGGCTTGTTTGATTAGATTTGTTCTACCCGGTTTCTTTGAAAAAACATCAGCAAATGGATTTATTAACTTTTTTTAGATCTTTTTTTCTGCCCATAAGTTAGATTCTCCCCCATCGGGATGTCTATTTGTTGTTCAGTGGATGTACAGGGACCCAAATCAGGCACAATGTCTCTCTCTTTCTACACACTTTAGTAAATTGATGTAGTAAATTTGCTTGTCCTGGCGTCGCCCTGGCTGCCAAACTTTTTAATTTACAGTTCCAATTCCCTGTCATTTTGCAAATAGTTTACACTCTGATGTACCGAGAAGCAGTAACACCCAGTTGCCTGATTGTAATGAACGAATTCGAGCATAAACAGAAGTGAAGCATTTTAACCCAATTCTTTGCATCTATCTCCACTAAGCATCTCAGCATTTGTTTTAGTGTTCTATTATAACCCACTACCAAACCGTCCATTTGCGGGTGGTACACTGACGTTGCAATAGAGTGTACCTTGAGCAACTTGCACATTTGCTGGATACACTCTGACATAAACGAAGTAGCTTAGTCAGTGAGTATCTCCTTCGGTATGCCCACGTGAGAAAGCATTTTTACCAATTCGTCCTCCATGGACTTTGCACAGATTCTGCGCATAAGAACAGTCTGTTCCATCCAAGGGCTCCACGATATCTACCCCAATGTGATCAAACAAAGTAGAAACAAGTGGGAGTGGAACCAATGGAGCCGGCCTCACTCCTTTTGAGGCCGTTAATTGGCATTTGGAACATGACGCCACATATTTCCATATATCCCCATAGATCCTGAGCCAATAAAATCTTGCCAGGATCCTTTCGTCAGTTTTTTCGCGGCCAAGGGGCCTCGCACACAGAATGGCATGGGCCAGCCTGAACACCTCTGTCCAAAAAGACAGTAGAACCATCAACTAATATATTACCTGCCCCGTGACTAACACTCGGGATACCAGCTATAGCAACTGATTCCTTATAGAGTAATACGGATAAGTGATTGGGGTCGAATTATCTACCATTTTCCTCTCCACCGACCGTACACCTTCCTTCAACACCTGAGTCAACCTGGGTAGGTCACAATGTACTCGCACTGTGGTGGGGTACACTCCGCCCTTGTGTGTATTTTGATTTATTTTGTATTTGTGTTGTATTATTATGATATGAATGTATTGTTTAGTTTGTAAAAACATGATTATTGTTTTACAGCATGGATGGGATTAAAATGCCCCATCCAGCTAAAATCGTGAGAATGCATGGTCAACAGCGAGTGATTATTGACATGTTGGCTGTCAGCCATGCAGAGTAAAAATTCTCAAATAGAATGTGACCATCTCTGGATTGATTAATTTATTGCTAATCCGTAGATGGTGACATGTATAAAAACCCACAGCTTTTGCTGGTCGGGGTTGGATGTTCAGGGAGTAAGAACGAGACAGGAGTACATTTACAAAGAGAAATAACTACAATTGCTATTCGTGCTGGATTTTGACAGTATGGTACTTGCTTGTTTGTTTTGGCCATCGCACCATTTGCTTTTTTTATCAGTGTTTTGTGTTTCTGTTAAAACTATTTCATTTCAACAAATACCAGCATCAACGCTTCATCCCTGTAGTACTGTGTGTCTCTGTTCCTGGTCTGACAACGCCATCCTTGCCACAAATACATAGTGAAGTTAAATAAGAATAATGCATGTGAAGGTCCTCTGTTGGTAGTCAGGTATGTATTTCATTAAAGCATCTTAAAAATATATATGGAAAAAGAGGAAACTTTACTCAATTCCCTCATCTGGTCATTCAGAAAAACACACTTATGTTGCTCTATTCATGAAAACTCTTCAGGGCACCATTATCTTAATTCAAAATATTTTTTTTCTGCTAAACTGAACCTTTTGGAGGTTGTCCAACTAATTAACCTGGTTCATCTTTTGTTTCTATTCTGTACAGCCATCACAACTCAGTGCACTAAATATCTTTATTGAGTATAATGCGATGATTCATACAGCTTTTGACATTTATTAAATCTTTGTTTATCAAGAGTCAAGAATGCAGCAGTCCTTGAGGCCTGTGACTAGTAAGTATGCAGGCTTCTGCATTCTGCTGCTTGCTTATTCATAATGTGTTTCTTTTCTGTCTTCCCTTTGACAATTAGGTCTGCATTGTGCAGAAGAGAGACACCAAGAAAATGTATGCAATGAAATACATGAATAAACAGAAATGCATTGAAAGAGATGAAGTTCGGAATGTCTTCAGAGAGCTGCAGATTATGCAAGGTCTGGAACACCCTTTCCTTGTAAATCTTTGGTGAGTAGGAAAATTATATTTTCTTAGTGCAATCAACTCCCAACATTTATACCCCAGTAACTAAGACAATGAAACTGTTTACAGTCAGTGCTGTAACGCACTCTAAAATTCTAGAATTTTTTAAAAAACGGGTTTCTGAAAAGTAATTCCCATAGTACTTTAGACTACGGGGCATACATAACATTGTAGTAACGCGGTAATAACCGTGTAATTAACAATTAGTTTCTGCACCTACATGACAAAAACTGGGCATATGGTGAAAACATAGGAAAGCACAGGCAAGCAGTAAAGCACAAATACGTATGATTACAACATGATAAAAAAAAATAAAAAAAATAGGTAGAGCACCATAAATACTGCGCTCAGTATAAGCTTGAGAAAAACAACAACATATAAGATTAAACTGTTTTATGGAATGTTTTGTTCAGGACTATTTACAATCCACAAAACCAACTGTTTTAGAGAGGGTTATATGCATATTCTCAACATTTAAAGAACCCTTTAACCGAGGAAGATGTTTATAAACACTGATTTCCATTACATGAGAGTAGGTATTAAAACATCATGCTGATATTGGACTCAGCTCTCGTCAAGATTAGCACCAACTAAGACATAGCTTCTTTTACTGTAAACTAATGTGTTCCATCTGCATTTCCTTCCATCTGATGATTTAGATATCAGTCTGCCAGGTACTGACAGCTGAAGTGTAATGCTGGCTCCAGGGATCAGCCTATTTTGCCTCCCTGGCACATCAGCACACACTATGGCTGCAATGCTAGCAACCACAGTGCGGCCTCCGTAGCGCATCAGCATGACAACCGTCTGGACTGAGCTGAGTAGAGTACGTCTCTGGGGTCTTCAAATGAGCACCTTCCAGCCTTAGTGTTTCGTCGACTAGCCCACGACACCTTAAGCGAGCTCAACAGTGATTCTGGCGTCCCAGCATCACCCCCCTCCATCCCCCACTCAGCTAAGCTCCTTTCCATCGACGTTGCTTTCTTTCTACTGTGCTTAAGGCCCCCAACCAGAATCTTTTCATCTCAACTAGAGTCAGTTGCTGCTCCTCTCTACTGCTTCAGATTAGTTCTTCACTATGCGTCGCAATGCTTGACCACTGCATCCCATGTCTCTGAGAAACTGGATTGTAGAGTGTGCCACAAATCCTTGACAACCCACATCCACTGGGTAAACCTGGACTCTCCATCCTCACTTTTCCGCTTCAACATATAGTTGAGTGTAACGAAGTTTCTTCCTTTCATATGGCTCATCCACAGCATCCTTCCATGGCACTGTTAACTCTACCAGGTGAACAAGGCGTGCTGATCCATACCACAAGACAATATCAGGTTGAAGGTCAGTGGTGGCACTCTCAGGTGGGAAAATAAGCAGTTGTCCAACATCTGCCAGCATTTTCCAGTCTCCAGCAGCTTCCAGTTGTCCTAGATGAGTTTTCGTTTTAATACCTTTTCTTGGTGGTTGCTCCCCTGGACAGAGGAATGTTGTTGTTTGTGTGTCATATATTGCTGGAATTGGTGGCAACCTGTTGGTCATGCTGTGCTTGTCTTCTAATGCTAAGGACATAAAGGACACCATGGCTCCTATCCTACCCATAGATTAAGGTTATATGGTGATGGGAGAACATCATATATTGACCTGATGAGGAAACTGATCCTGCTCTGTTCCATTGTCCATAGAGCTTGCCAGCTGATCTTGCGTTGTTCCACACTCTCCCATCTCATCCATTCTCCCTGTTTGGCCTGTGAAACTGCCTTTACGCACCTCATCCTCTCCTCCTACTTTTGCACCTCATTGACTACCAGCTTCCTCCATTGATCTAGGGCTGCTTTGTGCCATGTAGGAGAAGCTGAACCAAGGCCTCCTCATCCATGCTGTATTTGCCCCATGATATCACTGATACAAAGGGCAGAATTTGCATCTTCCACAGCTTCCTTTGCCGCCCACTTTCTTCCAGTTTTCAACACAGGATCTGCCTCCCTCACACATTCGTCGTGTGACTCTACCAATGTAATTTCCAATTGAACCTCGGTTAGAGCTGAGACTGGCAGCTGCAGTATCCCTTTAACATACAGTCCCATTCTGCTGAGGCAGCGTGAAACTCCTAACCATTTCATGACGTATGAACTGATTAACGCTTCCAGCTTCTCTACTGTTGTCAAGGAAACCTCATACACAGTGAGTGGCCACAGAAGTCTTGGCAGTAGACCAAACTGAAAGCACCAGAGTTTAAGTTTGCTTAGTAAAGCGCTGCTGTCTATGCTCTTCAACCCTTGAACTACTTGTTGTCTCACTTCTCCCACACAATCTGTGTCCTTTAGGTCCCCATCATACCATTTCCCAAGACCTTTCACAGGCTTCTCAGACACTGTTGGTATTGCCTCACCATTAATGTAGAACTTCTTATCCACTACTTTACCTTTAATTATAGAGATGCTCCTTGACTTAGTGGGCTTGAATTGCATTTGCCCAATTACTGATTAGTTCAGGCTACTGTTGTAGACATGATTGTCATGTCATGTATGCTCTAATTGGTGACAGTCGCATTCCAGAAGCCAAGCATTCTCCTCCCACTACCCATTTTGACGCCCTGATAATTACTTCCATTGCCATGGTAAAAGCCAATGGAGAAACGGTGCTTCCTGCCATTATTCCAATGTCTAGACACTGCCATGTAGTGGTGAATTCTGAAGTTGGAAAGCAAAATTGCAAATCTCTGAAGTAGGCGTTAAGTTTGTTGTTGTCCTCGACACTGAACAAATCAAATGCTGCCCAAAGAAGTTCATGTGGTACTGAACCATATGCATTAGCTAAATCCAAGAATGTTGCATGGAGCTCCTTCCTTTCCTTTTTAGCTCTTTGAATTTGCTGCCAAAGCACACTGATGTGCTCTAAGCATCCTGGGAAATCTGGAATACTGGCTTTCTGTACTTAAGTGTCAATGAAGCAGTTCTTCAAAAGCAAATGTAATACCGATCCACAAAAAGGGAGACAAAACCGAACCAGGTAACTACAGTCCAATAAGCCTGACTTCTATTATATGGAAACTTATGGAAAGTATAATAAGATCCAAAACTGAAAATTACCTATATGGTAACAATATCCTGGGAGACAGTCAGCATGGTTTTAGGAAAGGGAGATCGTGTCTAACGAACCTGCTTGATTTTTTTGAGGATGCAACATCGACAATGGATAATTGCAAAGCATACAACATGGTTTATTTAGATTTCCAGAAAGCTTTTGACAGTCCAGCATAAAAGATTAATTCTCAAACTGAACGCAGTAGGGATTCAAGGAAATGCATGCACATGGATTAGGGAGTGGTTAACATGTAGAAAACAGAAAGTACTGATTAGGAGAAACCTCAAAATGGAGCGAGGTAACCAGTGGTGTACCACAGGGATCAGCATTAGAGTTTCTGCTATTCCTAATCTACATTAATCCTTTGCGGTCCTATGTCAGACCTGGTCCTACATCGTAATAATCCCTTTCCGGTCCAATGTCGGACCCTGCCCGATGTCATCAAAAAGACGCAAAAAACAGGTCTCCAGTCGTTTTTTCTCCGGAAAAAGCTGAGAAAACCATTCAATGGCCAAGTGAGACCGATAGGAGCCGAGAGAAGCCAAAAAAAGGGGGGCGTATCTCATGAATACTGATAGACCTGACACCACATAGATAACACAGACATAAACAAACAAGATAGCTGCTTCCGCATTCAGCGCTCAAAGAACATCACAGACATTTGCAGAGCTTTTTTTAGATGTTATAGTAATAAAATAATGACTTGGATCGCATTATTGAGGAGTTTGGTGATAAAACGAGTGATCAGGAGATGATTTATCGGTATGTACTACTATTACGAGGTATGTAAAAAATATAGCGAACAAGGGGTGGGATGGGACTGGAGATGCAGTACTGAGTGTCCTGTTGATATGCAGTGCCTTTTAAACCTGTTTTACTGTGAAAGAAAAAAAAAATTTAAACAGCGCGTCTAAAATAAACTACGTGTGTGAAAATAAATTCGACCTGACGCACCTGACACTTGCTGAATAAATGGACCGCAAAGGGTTAATGATTTAGATTCTGGTATAGTAAGCAAACTTGTTAAATTTGCAGACGACACAAAAATAGGAGGAGTGGCAAACACTGTTGCAGCAGCAAAGGTCATTCAAAATGATCTAGACAGCATTCAGAACTGGGCAGACACATGGCAAATGACATTTAATAGAGAAAAGTGTAAGGTACTGCACGCAGGCAATAAAAATGTGCATTATAAATATCATATGGGAGATACTGAAATTGAAGAAGGAATCTATGAAAAAGACCTGGGAGTTTATGTTGACTCAGAAATGTCTTTATCTAGACAATGTGGGGAAGCTATAAAAAAGGCCAACTCTAAGATGCTCGGATATATTGTGAGAAGTGTTGAATTTAAATCAAGGGAAGTAATGTTAAAACTTTACAATGCATTAGTAAGACCTCACCTAGAATATTGTGTTCAGTTCTGGTCACCTCGTTACAAAAAGGATATTGCTGCTCTAGAAAGAGTGCAAAGAAGAGCAACCAGAATTATCCCGGGTTTAAAAGGCATGTCATATGCAGACTGGCTAAAATAATTGAATCTATTCAGTCTTGAACAAAGAAGACTACGCGGTGATCTGATTCAAACATTCAAAATCCTAAAAGGTATAGACAATGTCGACCCAGGGGGCTTTTTTGACCTGAAAAAAGAAACAAGGACCAGGGGTCACAAATGGAGATTGGATAAAGGGGCATTCAGAACAGAAAATAGGAAGCACTTTTTTACACAGAGAATTGTGAGGGTCTGGAACCAACTCCCCAGTAATGTTGAAGCTGACACCCTGGGATCCTTCAAGAAGCTGCTTGACGAGATTCTGGGATCAATAAGCTACTAACAACCAAACGAGCAAGATGGGCTGAATGGCCTCTTCTCGTTTGTAAACTTTCTTATGTTCTTATGTTCAATAGGTAAGCTCACAATCTCTGAGCAACAATGCTGAAGAAAATCTTGCCTTCCACGTTTAACAGGGAAATAGGGCGAAACTGACTGATACTCATAGAATATTTTTCTTTGGGTATAGACCCCACCTGCTCGGCGCCATGCTCTTGGTACAATCTGTTTTTCCCATGTTACTTTCATCAATATCCGCAGGATTCATAAAACGCCAGGGACACTCTTGTACACTGTATGGAACTCCATTAGGCCCAGGAGATGATGATGCCCTTGCCTTTTTCAGAGCTTGCTCTACTTCTTTCCACAGGTACGCAGTCCTCCATTTGGTATTCTGGTGGATTGATAGGTGGGACGTCTGAAGGACTCGACATAGGCTCCTGCCTTTTTGAATCTTTGTGTGTTTCCTTGAGATATCTCTCCAGCTCAGACCTAGTTGCTTTTAGTGTGCCATTTTTCCCCTTGGTGAATAACTTCTTTACAAATTTGAATGAGTCTTTATAAAAGTTAGTTCTCGCATGCTCTTTCTTTTTGCAGCATTTCCATAGGTGCTCAGCTCTGCGCAATGTTGCTAGCTGATCTTTTAAGACCCTTTGTAATAGATTGAGTGCCTCCTTCTGACTTTGTTCTGCTCTCATCCATTGCTTCCTCAGCTGCCTCCTTTCTGTAACTAAGCACTCAATCTCCTGCTGCCATCTAGACTTTACAGGAATAGTTTGTACTTTCTCTTTTCTTTTTTCAACTCCAAACCTCTCGCTTCGATATGCGTAGATGGTATCCCCAAATTTATCCAGCTTCTTTTCAACTCTTCCACCTAACCTTTCCAATGCAAAACAGAGATCTGTGTTTACTGTGTCCCACACTCTTTTCTAATGTATACTCAATTACATTTCTAAATGATTAGTGCTAAATTATTAGTCATGTATTTTTAAGTTAAAGTCCAGACGGCCCTACATAAGCTTGCTTTCAGATGGTTGTCTCATTTTTCATTTGCTTCAGGAAAAATATATCAAGACATATGGTACTGGTATCTAAAAGTATCACAGCTGGCAGTTTTCCCCCAAAAAATATTTGTTTTCCTTTTTAACAGTCTATTAAAGGTAATTTACATCACCACGGTCTTACTTTTCCATTGAACCCTCATTAAACATTTAATTTCCTCATTAGTACCTTTGAACTGATGGTTTGGATTGAGCAACAAAGCACTAAAATAGTTTAATCAGTCCCACAAGCCCATTTGGAGCGTCTAAAGGTCAGCTGTACAGAAATGGCAATGGAAAATGATTCCCTGCTAAGCTGCTGCTTTTAACCAGTGAATCTATTAATACTGAATTCTAATTGTTGTTCACCTCTTCTGTATATGTAATGTTATTTACTGTAAAGGGCATATTATCATTATACAGTAATTGTAACATCACATGAATATTGTACAATTAAGGGTATACGTTAAAGTAAAGGTACAGTATTATTACATTGTATTTACAATATTGAATACATATACAGTGCACAAAGCCCCTGCATTATAAAACCATCCATGATTCTTATAAAACATCAATACTAGTTATACTGTACCGTAGGTAATAGTTACACATTTCCAACAAAATTTATTTCATGAAATTTTCGAAATGTCTCAGGCGCGTCAGGTTTGTTTTGACACACACAGTTTATTTTAGACACCCTGTTTAAAAGTATTTTTTCACAGTAAAACAGGTTTAAAAGGCACTGCATATCAACAGGACACTCAGTATTGCATCTCCAGCCCCACCCCACCCCCTGTTCGCTGTATTTTTCACATGCCTCTTCATAGTCGTGCATACTGATAAATCATCTCCTGATCAGTTGTTTTATCACCAAACTCCTCAATAATGCGATCCAAGTCATTATTTTATTACTATAACATCTCAAAAAGCTCTGCAAATGTCTGTGATATTCTTTGAGCGCTGGATGCGGAAGCAGCTATCTTGTTTGTTTATGTCCGTGTTATCTATGTGGTGTCGGGTCTATCAGTATTCATGAGATACGCCCCCTTTTCTTCCGGCTTCTCTCAGCTCCTATTGGTCTCACTCGGTCATTGAATGGTTTTCTCGGCTTTTTCCGGAGAAAAAACGACTAGAGACCTGTGGTTTGCGTCTTTTTGATAATGTCGGACAGTAGCCTTGTGGCTGCCACATCACACCGCCCAATAGAGCAGTCTGCGCACACCCTGTGTCCACTAATGCATGGGTTTTCACATTCCCTATAACCACATGTGACAGGCTAGCTGCAGGGAGGACTTCAGGCCAGAAAGAATCACAGAGACAGACATACTGTGTGCAACTGAGTTGCGGCAGCGCTCAGTGTTTAATAAACAAATAAATAAAAGGTTGAACAAAACACAGGACACAGTGAATGAAATGTGCATCTATATATACTGTTGTGCCGGGATTCAATTACTAATTAATTATTCACTTGAATCCCAGCACGTGAATTAATTATGTGTAACCTCGTGCTCACATATTAAATACTTTAAATGCACGTGAAGTGCCTAAATACAATTGTAAGGGATTATTTTTTGTATCGTATAACATGCAGCAGGTGTGATGGTAAACAGGAGCCCCTTACCCGCTGTCCTCTCTGGTGTTGTAGAGGTCTCGGCGGCCTGGGTTTTTGTGTAACAATGCAGCTTGAACACGTGGTGCCTCCAGGGGAATATAGGTTCCCCCACCTTAACTCTCCAGCTGTATTTCTGAAGAGGTATTGTGCAGCAACACAGTCAATACTTCACTTCAATATTATAATGACCCCAAACCTTTTTTCCCTATAGTTAACTCAGGATATATTTAACTATACAGGGGAATATTACTGTAGTAGTAGTATTAACAATTATACCCAGCTTAGCATATATATATATATATATATACATACACAAATTACACAACAATAGTATACTATAACAACAATGATTGGGTTTATTATAGTAATATGGATTATATGGCTAAATAAATGCAGTTCAGCTTAAAGGGCAACAAACATTATAAACTAAAGAAAAAAGGGTGCTATTCAATCTATATCCCTCCCACTGTGCACATGTATTGTTTGTTGTATTTTTTACAGTCAATGTTCCTGTTGTGCAGAACTAGTTCTGTGTTTTATTTCGTTGGAGTACTCTTATTTTCCACGAGGTTTGTGAATGTCATTGACTTTCAGGTATTTTACGTTATTAAACTGTCGTTCCTTTTTTTTTATTTTCAGCTGCCAATTATTCCTTCCAATCAAACGTAATTTTCCTCAAATTCACAATACACTTCCGAATATATTTTCTCACTATTCACAAAGGAATATCCCGCAATTCAAACTGACCTGAGATCTGTTTTTCTCTTTTGTGGCGAGCGTGGGCCAAGCTGCAGGGTCGGCCGTCTAGTCTGCAGTCAACGTGACTGTCCCGTGTCAGGCGGCGTGCAACGTGAGCAGTGTCGTTTTATTCAAACTGGTGTTTTCTTTTTCATTTGTAGATGCATCCAGCGATTGGATACTAGGTATTTACAGATTTATTTAAACTGTAATAGTTTTAACAGTGAAAGCGTCGCTCCACCGTCTGTTTTGGGTCTTTCTGTTTATTTTCTCCCGATCAGCTGCCAGGCGTCTGTTTTCAGTCTCGGGTCTCCTCCTTCCCTTTCGCTCTTTCTCAGCCCAAATTGAAACGCACATCCTGCCCAGGCGTCATCACAGGCAGAGGCACAGATTCCCTGCGGTCCTAAAGAGCTCAGTCACTCTACCGTAGCTATACAAATAACCTGCTTTGCTGAAGGGGGTTACATTCTCCCCTCTTTAAAATGTCTGATGCCCCCATCAGATTAACTTCTATACACGATCGGTACCGATCTGGTCTGGTCATGATCCAGTAGGAAATGCCCTGTGTATGTTTTCGAACGACATGTAGCGGTTCATCCCTAGAAGTACCTGGTGAATCATAAGTAAGGCGGACAATCGGCTTCACTTCACGACCACTTCGTCTTGGCTCTAAGGTCTGTGGCTCTGAAACTGAGGGAATTCTCCCCTCTTCAGATTCTGTATCCGGTGCTGGATCTACTTCAACAGGATCCACCACACTTTCAGGTTCACTATCTGCACGCACACTAACATCCTCTCCTTCAGGTGGTACGTCTGCCTCCACGGGTAAGTCTGCATCGTTCTCCACAATATTCTCAGTTTCAGTAGAGGGTTCTGGGCTCTGTAATTTGTCACTCCCAGAATAATCAAAGATCTGAGTGACCTCACCTTCCTCTGATTCTGAATCAGAACTTGAATTTAACTGTTCGAGCGGATGTTCTTCTTGGCTAGTTTTCTGGGCTTGATCCAACAGTCCCCTAGTCCTAGGTCTGGACACAGATGTACTGGGTTCAGTTACAGAAGGAACGGTCACTAACTGCCCAATAGGTAGTAAGTGGTTTCTGTGAAGCACTTTTATCAGTCTCCGACCCATCTCCTTCTTGAGACGATAAACAGGTATGTTTGGCAGTTTTCCAGTAACCACAAATGGTTCAGCATTCCACCTGTCTCCCAGTTTATTTTTTCTAGGCACGCCTAGACTTCTTATCAGCACCCGATCTCCAGGAAACAACTCTTGATCCCGGACCCTGAGATCATATCTGGCTTTGTTCTTCTGGGCCATCTTCTGTGCTGACTCAAGGGCTAAGCGGTAGGCATCTTGCAGTTCTTGTTTCAGTTTTTTGACATACTGAAGGTAAGTTTCTGTACCAGCTCCATCAGGTGAAACACCAAAACAAATGTCCACTGGTAGGCGAGCCTCTCTCCCAAACATAAGAAGGTAGGGTGAAAATCCAGTGGCCTCATTTTTGGTACAATTGTAAGCATGCACTAGGTGCGAAACATGCTGGCTCCATTGGATTTTCTTGCACTTCTCCAGTGTACCTAACATGTTTAGTAAGGTCCTGTTAAATCTTTCGGGCTGTGGGTCACCTTCAGGGTGATAAGGAGAGGTTCGTGATTTTTTCACTCCCAACATCTGTAGCAGTTCTTTGATCACTCGGCTCTCGAAATCACGCCCCTGATCCGAATGTATCCGGGCCGGCCATCCATAATGTACAAAATACTTCTCCCAGAGTACTTTGGCCACGGTACAAGCTCTTTGGTCTCTAGTGGGGAAGGCTTGAGCATAGCGGGTGAAATGGTCCGTTATGACCAGGATGTTGCTGAGACCTTTGCTATCTGACTCCAGAGATAAAAAGTCCATGCACACTAGTTCCATGGGCCTTTGGCTTCGTATGTTGACCAGTGGGGCGGATCTCTTGGGCAGCGTCTTCCGGGCTATACAACGAAGACAGTTTTTGCAGTGTGTCTCCACATCTTTGCTTTGATGGGGCCAGTAGAACCGTTTTCTCACCTGGTCCAAAACCTTGTCCACACCAAGGTGTCCACTGTCATCGTGCAGGGCTTTCAGAACAGTTTCTCTATACTCCTGGGGTAACACTAGTTGTTGGAGCTGCCGAGGGGGATCCTTAACTACTCTGTAGAGGACTCCTCCCCTGAGCACGAGCTTGTTCCATTCCCTCAAAAACAGTTTGGTGTCAGGATGATCAATCTTGACCCATTGAACAGGCTTATCCAGTTTCTTTGCAAGCAGCACTCCCTTGAGGCAGGGGTCTGTCCTTTGAGCTCTCTGCAAATCCCCATGACTTAGTCTGGGAAGCGATGTTACTTGCAGCTCCGACGAGTAAGCATAGGCATCTGGGATTGCAGCAGGGGGTGCTCCCAGGGTATCTACAGCCCTAAGATGGTTTACTGTGGCATTCTCTGATTGCATTGTTACCATCTTACACATGGCTCGGATCCCAGGGGCAGATATCTCAACCCACTCATCATCAGCATGTCTGTTGGGGTGAGGCCTTCTTGACAAGGCATCTGCATCGATGTTATGACGTCCGGCACGGTACACGATTTGGAAATCATAACCATCTGTGTCCAGTTGCATCCAATCGCGCCGACTTCAAGATATAGGTTAGGGGGTTGTTGTCAGTTCTTACAGTGAACTTGGCTCCATACAGGTAGTCATGGAATCTATCGACAACTGCCCACCGCAGTGCCAGAAATTCCAGTTTGTGGACTGGATAGTTTCTTTCTGATGCAGATAGGCTTCTGCTAGCGTATGCTACTGGCCTCAAACTGTCAGGATATTTTTGATATAGGACGGCTCCGAGTCCCTCCAAACAGGCATCTACATGCAGGAGATATGGCTTTGTGGAATCAGCAAATGCTAGGACCGGGGCATTGGTCAATTTTTCAATCAGTGTGCGGAACGCATGCTCGCAACCTTCCGTCCACCTGGCAGCAAAAGGCTCATTAGTTTTGTAGTACGTCTCCTTGGAGTTTGAAGACTTCTTATCCTTCCTTGTAGGTGGATAGCCTTTGGTCAGATCATGGAGGGGCCTACAAATGGAGGAGTAGCCCGGTACAAAACGCCTGTAGTACCCACAGAATCCTAAAAAACTCTGCAATTCCTTCAAATTGGTCGGCCTCGGCCACGTAGTGAGCGCCTCGATTTTAGCAGGGTCAGTTGCAATGCCTTGCTGAGACACTATGTGACCCACATACTTGACACTGGTTTGGCAGAATTGGCATTTATCCAATGATAGCTTTAAGCCTCGTTCCTGCAAGCGATCCAACACTTTAAGGAGACGTTCTTCATGCTCCTCAAGTGTCCTTCCAAAAACTATGAGGTCATCCAAATAAACCAAGACTTCCAGGAGATTCATATCTCCAACTGTCCGCTCCATTAGTCGTTGGAACGTTGCCGGTGCTCCAGATATCCCCTGTGGCATGCGCTGGAACTCATAGAATCCCAGGGGACAAATGAACGCGGTTTTCTCCATGTCTTCAGGGCTCATCGGAATTTGGTAATATCCGCTCCGTAGATCAAGAACAGAAAACCAGCAGCTTCCTGACAAACAGTCCAGAGCTTCTTCCACCCGAGGCATAGTATATTGATCAGGTATGGTTCGCTTATTTAATGTGCGATAATCAATGCACATTCTTACATCACCATTTTTTTTTCGAGCTACCACAATGGGCGATGCGTAAGGGCTTCTAGACTCTCGAATGATGCCAATCCTTTGCAAATCCTGAAGATGTTTTCGGATGTCTTCCACATCGGCAGGTGCAAGTCGTCTTGATCGCTCTCTGAACGGGGTGTCATCTCTCAAACGAATATGATGTTCTACTCCACTCGCACATCCCACGTCCCAATCACAAGTCGAGAAAACATCAGCTCTTTGGGCTAATTTGGTTTGCAGCCGTTCTTTCCAACTGGAAGGCAAAGGGGAAGTTCCAAAATTCAGCTTAGCCATATCAAAACTTGGTGTTCGCTGCTTAGTTGGAATGGAGTGAGCCACGGTGGCGGCCTGGTACACATGTGCTATCAGTGTGCCCACCGGTATTGTGACAGGATGTGCTGAGGCATTACAAACGGGGACCTGGACTGTGGCAGTCGTCTTGTGTGACGTTTGAGCTACTCCCCTTCTAATAAAAAGACCGTTCGGCAGTCGGTCATCTTCAGGAGCTTCGATGAGAATCAGCTGATTTTTCCCATCATCTGAGACTTGGGCTTTTCCCTCAACCACCTGTACGGTACCCGGGGGTATGGTCACTGGCAAACAACCCAGCGTCTGAATGGTTCCTATTGGCCCTCTAGCTGTCTGCAAGAGTTCTCTCTCTTTCTTGATGTAAGCATCGAGGCACAAGGCATGAATCTTTAGTTTCCTGGCGTAATTATCTCCTGCTCGGTCGCGACACACACGAGCCAGTATCCCAAATATGGCGGCATTTGTCCCTATTAGGCAAGGGATATGGTTAGGAGAACCAGTAGAAGGACAAACCAGGGCTAAGGTTTCTAATGTCTGCTGCACACCCACAACATCTGCAGGGAATTCCAGGAATACATTGATATATCCCAGATATGGATACTGTCCCTCCCCAAGGCCCCAGATAGCAAGACCAGTAAGTGGGTGCAATGGTAGGTGACTGAGGTGCTCCCTGTAGTAATGCTCAAAGATTATCGTAACCTGTGATCCAGTGTCAAGAATGGCACAGCATGGGCGACCTTCTATTCGCACAGTTACTTCTGTCTTAGGGCCACACAGACCAGCAGGCCATGGATTTGTTGGTGTATTTCCCACAGTGTTACTTTCCAGGCTAAATAGCTCCTGTGAATCGGAGTGCGCTTTTGACGATAGGGGCCCAGGGCACTCCTTTACTGGGTCCCATCGTAGTTTCCCAACTGATTCCCATACATGGCTTCAAGACGTTCAGCAACCAAAGTAGCATTTCCAGTGTTGACACACTCTTTTATCCTATGACCATCCAATCCACAACGGTAGCAAAAGGATCTGAATGGAGCTCTGATAGTAGTTGGAAGTGGCTGCCTTCCAGCAGAGTGGAGAGTTGTTCCATCTTGTCCAGTTCCTTCAGCTGAATTCTCCCTCTTGTAGAATGGCTGATGACCCCTTGCGCGGACATCTTGGCGTGGCCGGGCATCCTGATAGTGATGCTGCTGCTGCACAGTCAAGGATGATATTTGTTTCCTAATCTCCTGTAGCTGCTCTTTTAGGCTATCCATTTCTGCATTAGGGGCTGGTGTGACATCAGGTGTGTTAGCATGATGCACTCTAATGGGCGCTGTGGGGGGGTTTTGCTTGAGGCTCTCTCTCTCCTCTTCCTCTCTGATCTCTTTTATCAGAACAGAAAAAGTGGGAGGATTTTTCTGCCGTTCTTTAAGCCGGAGTTTAACTAGGCACATGTCAGAGTATATGGCTCCTTTAAGTAGCTGATTTAAGCGTGCTTTTCCTAATGCACTGGCTTCTATGCCTCCCTTCACATATACTTTCTGTAACAACTTCTCCAACCGGGCCAAGAATATAGACAGCTTTTCTCCCTGCCTCTGCATGGTAGTGCGAAATCGTAAATATAAGTCCTCTCCGCTCTCTGTGCTTCCAAACATGTGCTCAAGTGTACTGAGGTATTCTTGAGCCGACGCATCCGGGTTTGCCACACGCAGAGGTCTGACAACATCAAGAGCAGGGCCTCTCAGACTTTCCACTAGCCTTTTCCGCTTTTCTCCTTCTCCACACTGCCATTCTTGGATCATATGTGCTGCTTGGTCCATCCAGGTGTCATAGTCATCCTCCTGGCTAGGGGTGGGCTTGACGCCAGAGAACACTCTAAGCCGTTTGTAGGAAGTGCCTTCTGAAGATGGCTTCAGAGCTTTTTCAAGTGCTTTCCCAATAGTAGATAGTAAGTCATCTGTAGCGCTCGTTGAGGAGGCTGCTTGAACTCCAGCTACTTCTTGCAGATCGTTCAGTGTCTTTCCTTCAGTCTCCAAAAACATTTGCAGCTTCTTTTTGAAATCTGGAGTTGGAGTTTGGGGGTCAGGCATTAAAAGTACTTGCTGCAACGTCAAAGGTGGACTATCACTATCTGTATCCATGGTCTCGGTCAGGTCCACCTCAACCAGATCTTTGTCACTGCAACACAATGCGAACCACTGATCATCATTCAGGTTGTAATATCTTCCCAAACACTTTACTCTTCCCAAATCATCATTAGCGCGGAGTACTTCTAATAATTTTTGTGTGGTAATGTTCTCAGGGAGATTGCCTACCCAGAAAGCACGTGGTGGAGCAACACCTTCGGCAGCGCACCATGCCAGTAACTTAATTTTGTCCATTTTGATGGCTCAGAAACAACAACAGCAATGCTGGTCAAACTGAATGGTCGCACAATTACTGCTTGCTTAGCAATTAGCCTCCCAGCGGAGCCTCCATTTTGTAAGGGATTATTTTTTGTATCGTATAACATGCAGCAGGTGTGATGGTAAACAGGAGCCCCTTACCCGCTGTCCTCTCTGGTGTTGTAGAGGTCTCGGCGGCCTGGGTTTTTGTGTAACAATGCAGCTTGAACACGTGGTGCCTCCAGGGGAATATAGGTTCCCCCACCTTAACTCTCCAGCTGTATTTCTGAAGAGGTATTGTGCAGCAACACAGTCAATACTTCACTTCAATATTATAATGACCCCAAACCTTTTTTCCCTATAGTTAACTCAGGATATATTTAACTATACAGGGGAATATTACTGTAGTAGTAGTATTAACAATTATACCCAGCTTAGCATATATATATATATATATACATACACAAATTACACAACAATAGTATACTATAACAACAATGATTGGGTTTATTATAGTAATATAGATTATATGGCTAAATAAATGCAGTTCAGCTTAAAGGGCAACAAACATTATAAACTAAAGAAAAAAGGGTGCTATTCAATCTATATCCCTCCCACTGTGCACATGTATTGTTTGTTGTATTTTTTACAGTCAATGTTCCTGTTGTGCAGAACTAGTTCTGTGTTTTATTTCGTTGGAGTACTCTTATTTTCCACGAGGTTTGTGAATGTCATTGACTTTCAGGTATTTTACGTTATTAAACTGTCGTTCCTTTTTTTTTATTTTCAGCTGCCAATTATTCCTTCCAATCAAACGTAATTTTCCTCAAATTCACAATACACTTCCGAATATATTTTCTCACTATTCACAAAGGAATATCCCGCAATTCAAACTGACCTGAGATCTGTTTTTCTCTTTTGTGGCGAGCGTGGGCCAAGCTGCAGGGTCGGCCGTCTAGTCTGCAGTCAACGTGACTGTCCCGTGTCAGGCGGCGTGCAACGTGAGCAGTGTCGTTTTATTCAAACTGGTGTTTTCTTTTTCATTTGTAGATGCATCCAGCGATTGGATACTAGGTATTTACAGATTTATTTAAACTGTAATAGTTTTAACAGTGAAAGCGTCGCTCCACCGTCTGTTTTGGGTCTTTCTTTTATTTTCTCCCGATCAGCTGCCAGGCGTCTGTTTTCAGTCTCGGGTCTCCTCCTTCCCTTTCGCTCTTTCTCAGCCCAAATTGAAACGCACATCCTGCCCAGGCGTCATCACAGGCAGAGGCACAGATTCCCTGCGGTCCTAAAGAGCTCAGTCACTCTACCGTAGCTATACAAATAACCTGCTTTGCTGAAGGGGGTTACACAATTATACATTTTAAATACTCATGCTCATTACCCACATTATATCCTGTGTACCAACTACAATACACCAACATTAACACACCACATGCAACATATAACACAGAAATGCACACAGGGGCGGGACACATTGCCACACCACATAAAAAATACAAGGGTGCTCCCGACCATTTCCCCATCGCTTACCCGATTCCGATGTCAAGTGACATGTCGCCCTGTCACACTCCATTGCCAATGGGCAAAACTGGGCGGGTTACCCCGGTTGTTGGCACCTGAAACCGATAGGAGGGGCAGAAGGAGCTGAAGTTATGTGCTATGGCAGTGGGGCAGGGTCAGCCAATATACCCCAGCTGGGGGCCAACCTTTGCCTCCATTGTGGGGAGGTAAGGTTGCCTGATGGGGTCGGTGGTCTGGGAGGTCTCGGTCCTAGTCCGGGTGATACTGGGGAAAGAGGAGTTAATCCTCTGCTGTTCTGCGGAGAGGGAGAGTGCAACAAGTTGGTCTTGGCGGAGACCAGGGAGTCTCTGAAGTCCTCTGCCAGTTTTATCACCTCTTCCAGGGTGACCGGATTGTGGTGGCGTATCTACAATTTTCAGCACCGACCACATGGCTAAACTGCTCCATGGTTATCACCTCGTCCGTTCTGGGTGGGGGTGAGCCAGTGTACCATGTGGTCGCACAAAAGTTGGGCAACCACCCTGAGGCGGGTGTCCTGCGGCCTCTGGTACTCCCTGAATCTCACCCGGTGTGTTTCCCCCATGATGTTCAGGCGGCAGAGAATGGCTGTTACTGTTCAATGCTCAAGGTCATTTTAGTCAATCAAAGCACATATAGACAAATATGTACTACCCAAACTGCACCAGCCACCACTGAGCTCACATTCTGTCCTTTCTATTATAAAATATCATTGTGTAGAAAGTTAAGCTTTTTAATTATTATGATTATTATGTTATTGTACATTTCCCCAGCCCAGATAAACTGCAGGCCATATACAACTTGAATTAATCAAGCTGTGTCACCTATTAGCCTCAGCAATTATTAGACATGGCCAGCGCAGACAGTTGCCACTTGCTGTGTGTAAATATTCCCTTGGTTACCAGGCGCTCCTACATGATTATTCTATATACTGTACGTACATTGGCACCAAAAATTAAATAGGACCATTGTCACCCAGTAATATGCCTGGAACTGACAGTACAAAAGTTCTGATGTAAATAAATTGTCAAAATATTTAATACCTTTTAGTTTTTATAAATGCTTATTAATGGATACTTAAACTAAAGTGTAATCCCCTTTATTTAGATCTCTGAAAGCCTGTTGACACTTTGAGGGTATATTAATGGTGTTACAATGAATTATAAAGTATCGTAGTGCACAAAGTTTATATTTTTTATTATTATAAAGAGTAACTTGAAGAGTATGCTGTGTGACCCAATTAACATAAGATTTGAAATAAATTATGTTAATGTAATCTGATTTACAAACACAAATTAGGTTAATTACTTTTGCTGTAACAAACACTGTCGTTCATACATTAGGATAAACGTATGAATCAATTACACTCATCACATTACCTCACTGTTTCACGCCATATCACTGAACTAAGGTACTACACGACTAATTTTTATAAAGGATACATTTACTCTATACAAATTGCAGAAAAATGCAAATTGGACCTCACTGGAATATGTATGTGCACCACGTTTTCAATTTCCATTTTGCTTCCTGAGTTCTAAGAGATATTCATACATTGACCAAGACAGAAAGACACCTATTTGGCTCATAAAATTACGTATTACTATTGTGCACGCAGGCAAACATAAACATCTTAACATATAACATATCAAATGCAATTAAAGTTAATTAACTTAATTATACCTCTATTGATGGAAATAGATATAACCAAAAGTCAATCTGTAGATATTCTGCAGTAATCTATCGGTTTTATTGGCCTTTTAAATGTTTTCTTGAATTTAGATAACATTATTGAAACATATATTTTAATCTTCAGTGTAGCGCAATGCAGTGTTTTATTTAATTTAGATTAAAAGACTGGGTTTTACCAATACATTATCTTGCTAGATGAACTATAAAAACTATAAGAAAACCTTGAAAGAATCCTACACATTTTGGTTTGCCTGTTATTACGACAGGCCATTTCAGTAGGCTGTCTCAAGTGTTGCAGCAGGAGGAAGGAGCCACTGAATTACTTTGGATTCAATCAAGTCTTTTTTCAATGTTTTTTGCTTTGAGCTGATAAGAGGTTTATGGAAGTAACATTACAGGCTTTGTACAAAAAAAATGTAATTGCAGTGTGACTGATTTATCCACAAAGACTGCAGATTTATTTTCCTGAAGAATCTCTTTTTCATAGGTGAAGGTTAGATTTTTTTTTTTATTTCCCCTTATCATCAAGAACAGTAAGAGTAAGATACAATATAAATTCAGTTCGAAGGTCTGAGTTTATGAAAAATGTATAGCTTTATTAAAGCTGCAGTGAAACAGCCTTATGCTATAGTCTGCTGTTGCCATAAATTGTTTTTTTAATTTCATACTGTATTGCTTCAGAACACTGCCCGTATTTTCCAATTACTTTTTATTTATTTCAAAAAGGGTTCATTTAAAGCAGTAGAGATTCCGAGCTGTGTTTATATAAACACGGCATGGCAAAATAACAATCTCTGATTGGTTAAACAGCATCACATGACCATGTGTATATAGCGTATACCATGGCTTGCATACCAATGAGCCACTTCACACTGAATAAATCACTATGCACCACTACATTCTAAATTCCATGACAAACTGCCATTTTATTTGTTATTAGTTACAAAACCACAGCCAAAAATGAGTGACATTCCACCTATTTCCTTTAATATATTTGGGGATGAAACTCCAGATAACTAGTACAACACCAACTTTCGGAGGGAAGTCAGCAGTCCACCTGAAGAAAAATAAAAATAATAATAAGTACACCAGCAACTGTCAAGAGTAGACACATAACAGTAGAGGAGGAAGAGCTAAAGAAATAGAAGCAAACAAAGATTGAAAAAAACACACACGACAGCATGTGCAGTTAATGTACTTAAAGACTGGCTTAAAGAAAAAAATATGGACATTAATTGTAAAGGAATAAGTCCAAGAAATCTCAACAACATTAAGAGAATGTTATGCCAGTGCAAGAAGTTCAACTGAGAGCTGGACTAAATAGATATTTTAACAGTAGAAATTTTAACATTGCTGCTGGTACCTGACACCGCAGTCAGATTGGTGCGTAAAGTCTGGTTCGATCTTAAACTTCATCTGGCACGACGTGGACACAAGGGTGTCTGACAACTAACAAAAACATCTTTTGAGATCCAAAAGGGTGAAAATGGACCTGAATATGTGTGCCTCACCGACAATGAGGACACAAACTCACCTCAAGATCCGGCTTCAGCATCCATCGCAGTTGATCTCCTGCCTTCCACAGTGTTATTTGAAACTCCGCCCAGACCATCACCATCATTAGCTTGTGCTCAGTTCTCTAGTTTCAAGATGCCACTTTCGATGCAGAAATTCACAATAAACGAAGATGTGCAATTTATTTTTAATAAGTGAATAATAAATTAAATTAAATTAAATTAAATGTATACACAATAAAAGTTTAAAATGTTTTTAAATTATTTTCAGTATTTTCATTATTTTAATTCCCCCAAATGACTTATAAGCAGTATAAACCACTTCAGGCCGTGCGGTTCCAATGATATATGCCACTGCTGGGGTGCTTAAAGGCCCTTGGCTTATGCCTCAGGCCTTATCGCCACCCCAGGCACGGTATATATTGTGGGAACAGCACGGCTCTTGTGGTTTATACCTTAATATATATATATATATATATATATATATATATATATATATATATATATATATATATATATATATATATTAGAGCTGTCACTCGATTAAAAATTTTGATCGGTTAATTTATGGCCATTAGTTGATTAATCGGTAGATGAATCCCTGCACATTTTTAATAAAGGTAACAATCGTATAGTGGCTATTCTGCTTAGTAATACTTCAATCAATAGACTGTAAATAAAATAATAAATACATGCCCAATGGGAATTTGGTCTTTTTAAAACCATTTGTATTATTATTTTAACTTTAGTAAATGTAACACATGTTACCTTAATAAGCTGTTGATTTAGTTATAAACATCAGAGTGTTTTTGTTTCTGTGTTTGTGCATTGCTAATAATTTTGCGCAATCCTTGTACAAAACAAGGCAACAATTATGATTTTTACACAACTTTAACCCCTTTTTATACAAGCTGTCCTACCACTTCTGGTGAGAGAGAGTGCAATTCCCTAAATAGCAGCACGCATTTCCCTGTCTACCTGAATGCACGATTAAATTGTAAAATAAAAAAATCTGCGATCAGATCTTTAGTTGATTAATCAGTCCATTTGATCTGTTAATCAAACAACCCTAATATATATATATATATATATATATATATATATATATATATATATATATATAATTTTTTGCTCAAAGAGCCATCTTCCCAACATTTCCCAACATTTCAGTATGTTTAACATACCTTTGTCAAGGGAAAGTGTGTTTGAAAACAAACATGGATTTATAGGCTTTTGATGCCATGGTAACCACACATGTATTTATTTTTAAATGTAATGTCTTTGTGATGTCTATTGGTCCATTTACTTTTTATTTATTTTTTATTTCTTATATTTGATAGGTGGTTTTGCATTATTTTCTATAATGATGTACCTATCTCTCCTACATATTTTATTTTATTACATTTTATGCAAAATATACCATATACAAGGTTGCTATTTTCATCTTTAGCCAGCTGGAGTTATAACAGGAAAATGTAGGACCTTCATCAAAGTGTACTCTATTTTCCAGCCTTCCCCCCATCACCTGAAGACATCACTACAGATTTTTCCACAGCTGCCACCACCCAGCTCTGAGTTGGAGTTAGCATATGATGCATACTTCAGTTGTTAGCCTATGGGGTTGTGCTGCAGACTGCACAGGGTCGCAGATTGCTGCTTCACAAGATTATTTTTCCAATACACACAAGACACTACATCAAATTTAGCACAGAGAGAAGAACAAGAGGGCATAAATGGAAGCTGAGTTAAAGTAAGTTTTGAACAGGAAACAATTTTAGAAAGGCAGGAAGCACTTTGTTTACACAGAGATAAATGCATGAAATAGCCTACCAGGTGAAGTGGTAGGGTCTAAAACAATGGGAAAGATTCTGTGCTTTTAAATTAGTTCCCCCAGTACAGCAGAATGGTGTGCTAAAAAGGGAAAAGCCTTAGGGTTTTGGAATTCTCCTGAAAATAGACCATGAAATGCGGGCCAGGAACAGTACTGTGGGTACACAGTGTTTTTTTGAAGATACATTTTTTTTTTTTTTTTTGAAAGAGGAGAAAGGACCAAGGGATGGATGTCTGACTCACCTGCCTAAAAGGGGAGGAATGGTTCATGTATCACCTGACTACCACACCCCACACCAGGAGGTGGAAGGGGCTGCCGAACAGGGCTAAGTGAGGCTCCGGGCCCGAAGAAAAAGGGGAGAAGCGGACATCCCTGGAAGAAGGGGAAGAAGCCGGTGCAAGCTCCAGCGCCCACGAGCATCCAGCAAGCACGTGGGGGTGTGCACGAGCATCCAACACCCTCGATTGAGATATAGGACTGGCTGCTGAACCCTAAGGTGAACATCATGGAGGCCATCCAGAGGGCCAGAGATGGGGAGCAATGGGAAGCCTGGGAAAAGCAACACTGCCAGAGGGAAACTACCCACTGCTCATGCCTCAGCCGCCAGGGGGAGACTACCTGCTGCTCCCACCTTCACCAACACAGGAATTGTCAACTCCTACCCTGTCCTGCAACTCCCAGGGCTGCCACACCTGCACCACCTAGGGCTGCTGCGCCTGCAGTGCCTAGGGCTGCCATGCCTGCAACTCCCAGGGAAGCCAAGCCTGCATTGCCCAGGGTGGCCTGTTCTGCACCACCAGGGAATGCCTGTATGCCATCGCCCAGGGAAGCCAGTTCACCATTGCCCGGGGAGGTAAGTTTGCCATCACCTGGGAAGGCCAGTTCGCCACCATCCTGGGAGGCAAGTTCATCATCGCCTGGGGAGGTCAGTTCGCCATCGCCCGGGGATGCCTGCACGTTACCGCCCAGGGATGCCTGCTTGTCATTGGCCGGGGCTTTGTTGTGTCCAGCAGCAGCAGTTGTGATGCCGGAAATTCTGGGGCTGGAGCCAAAGAAAAGGGAACCGCCGACTACAGAGAAGGGGGAGAGGTGAGGAGACCACTTCCATCCGCATCAGTTGGACTGCCAGAAATTCTGGGGTCTGAGCCCAAGAAAAGGGGGCCGCCAGCTACAGAGAAGGGAGGAGAGGTGAGGAACCCACCTCCACCCGCAGCAGTTGCGATGCTAGAAATTTTGGGTCCGGAGCCCAAGAAAAGGGAACCGCCTGCTACAGAGAAGGGAGGAGAGGTGAGGAACCCACCTCCACCCGCAGCAGTTGCGATGCTAGAAATTTTGGGTCCGGAGCCCAAGAAAAGGGAACCGCCTGCTACAGAGAAGGGGGGAGAGGTGAGGAGACCACCTCCACCCACAGTAGTTGCAGTACGCAGTACGCAGCAGCCGGAGTGTCCCGCGCTAAGGGCAGCCTTACCGTTCCCAGTGCCACCATCACTGCCGGAGTATGCAGCACTGCCGCCACAACCAGAGTGTCCCGCGTTGAGGGCAGCATTAACACTGCCAGCGCTGCCACATCGCTGTGAGTCTTTCCGCTGCAAGCAGTGGCACAGGAGGAGGACCTCACCCACTGTCAGCATGTCCGCTGCCAGAACCGCCAATGCTGAAGGAGCCAGCCTTTCCGCTGTCGGAATTGCCCCTTTCTGCTGGAACTGCCAGCATTGCCGCTGTCAGCATTGCTGCTGCCAGCGCCGCCAAGAGCAGCATTTCCGCTGCCAGGATTGCCCTGGTACTTATACTTATAAGCACAATACTTGTTGCTTTGTTCTGTGTCTGTTTTGGCCATCGTGCCATTTATTTTGTACAACCTGTTTGTTTATTATTAAATCTGCGCATCAGCACTTCACTCACCAATCTGTGTCCATTCTCCTTCCTAGTCTGACGTCACCACAAGCCATCCTGGTCACAGTTGGCGAGTGATTAAGTAACCAGTAATTTACTTCTGGAGCAGGATAAATTGGGATACGCCTAATATAATCATGTTAACATAATACATCACCCCAGCATGAGCTAAACAATGTGATGTCTTTCAGCTCAGAAGTTCAAATTCAAGCAAAGACGAGTCATTCCCAAAAACGGCTCTTGCTATTTTGTCCATCTTCTTTTTGCAACACAGTTTTATTTTTCATTTGCACAGACATATTTGGATTATGATTAAACCTAGAGATAAGCACATTCTGCTCAAGCATTGTCTTATTTAAGAGGTGTAAAGCCCTATTTAGCTGTTGTTGGCCAGGCTTTTGTTCCAATGGATGTGATGGCGGCTATCCTTGTCTTTTTCTGTTTTTATGACACGTCAAGTGACATTGGTTTGATCTGAAATGGAGGATGCACAGGTTCTTGTACTCCCAATTAAACAAAGTTTACCAAATTGTTTTATAGCAGGATTACTGCATTTGGAATCCCAATGGAAGTGAATGGCAGAGTGATTTCCTTGGTCATATAACCTCCAATTAAATGATTTTGCAAATGTACTCATTCTCACAGACAGTAAAGCTGACAAGCGTGCAAACAATTTCCTGATTACAAACAAGATCACCAGCAATTACATTTCTAGCAATATTTTACAACATAAAATAAAATAACTGTAGATGTTAAAGCAAGATGATTTAATCATTTTCATTTACATTGTTGCTTTTCTATTTCAATACAGAAATTATCTGTAGATCGTGTGAGAAAAGAGAAATATACCTATATTTGCTGAGCTGACCTTCAGCTACTGTACATTTAAGAAACTGCAACAATCAAAACAGAAAGAAAGTAGCTTCCAAAAGGCACCATCTTCTTCACCTTTGCCTGTGCCATTGTGGACGGAATTCTCCTGTCAGGACACTGCACTCTGATTGGCTAGCATATTACTGTTAATAAAACAATGCATAATCCTCTCCCTACACCGAAAACATAACCTTAAGGTCTGTATCCTATACTGCAGTCATTACACATCTAAAATAGTTCATGTTTGGCAGTGAATAAGCATTTTTGTTACTTTTAAAAATGACCGGAGGTGTTGACTTTCTCAGTTGGCCTGACAGGAACATTCTGTGGTACCTTCGTAAGCACTGCACCATTGTGTCTTGGCTCAATGCACAGAGAGATTACAGTACATCTCAATGCTTCAATTTCCTGCACCTTAGTTTCTGTAGCAGATTTATGTTTCCTGGGAGGGGGCAGTAAGGGCATCATTTTAGATCACATGGTGTACTTTTTAAAATGACCTGATGTACTTTTAATATCCCCCCTATTTCCTAGCTTACTCCATGCTTTTAATTCCAAAGTATATTCGACACTCCTGTAACTGTGATGTAAGAGCACTTGACCCCTTTAGTTTCTTGTGATGTGTATAATGTAGCATGTGTACATTTGAGTTGTGGTGGTCTTTCCCAGCCCCAAACTGATGTATTGTTCTGTACTTGTGAGTTTGCCTATTGCAGTTGCAATGGGCTATTTTGTGTGATGAACTGCCAGAACAGATTCAGAGAAAAATCTGTTATTGGGCTATTTTAAAAAGAGATTATCTACTTATTCTGTTTCTCATTGTAGAACTGTAAATCATGTTTTATTTTTTTGCAGGTACTCCTTTCAGGATGAAGAGGATATGTTCATGGTAGTGGATCTTCTACTAGGAGGGGACCTGCGCTACCACTTACAGCAGAATGTACATTTTACAGAAGAAACTGTGAAAATGTATATCTGTGAATTAGCACTGGCCCTATACTACTTGCAATGCTGTCATATAATCCATAGGTGAGTACCTTACAATTACTTGCTTATATTCCCTGTTGCTAGTGGTACTTGTATTGACTGTCCACAGGAGACACATATGTAATATGTAATACAGTTCTTATGTAACTCTTTTACAGCATGTCATTTGGGCCAGGGTCCTTTGTTATGTGACCTAAAATTGCACTCTTTTTTCACCTCTTAATCATTAAGCAGTTGGCTCATTAAATTGATCATACTGCATATACAGCAGCACCTTTCATAGACCATAATTATTATACTTCATGTTATTACTGCCCAATGTTTACATCTGAATCTAACCCTAACCTGAACTCCATTGTGAAGCTACAGATCCTGTCCCTCCAGACAAAATGCCAAACTGTATGTACTGAGGATTCAAAAGACACCTAGACACTGGACAAACAAAGAGTATTAGTGTTCCATCCAAAAACATAATTACTGAAAAAATGCTCGTTTTCAAAAGCAGGTGTCATTTTAGCGCAAACCATTTATCAAGAAGCTACCAGATGTGAGCTTCACATGGTCATAAAGGTATTTTTTTTCATGAATAGTACCTCCAGGTTTTCTAATTGTGCCACCTCTAATTTCAAAACAACAACAATCAAAGAACAAAACTGTACAAAGTAGCAAACGGTGAGTTAAGTTATGGTTGCTTTAAATTGGGTTACTTATTGACAGGGTAACAGTCAGTCACACAACATCACACACATTAAATACAAATTATGCTGCAGAAAAATATCACGCCACGTTCACAAACGGTAACTATAGAAGCAGCACTGCTGCATCTGACAATAAGTATTATTAAGATTATTCCAGGACAGGCTAATACATGCATTGTGTTCAAAGCACCAAATGAAGATTTAAATACAAATAAAAGCTATCCACTCTTATACAGTTGCTGATAACATTTCTTAATTTGATTTCATATATTGGTGATACATTTGTAATTTGCAATACCCTGTTCTCAACAAACCCACTGTATGCCATTACTTTCAATATGATCCAGGAATGATTGGTTACACAGCCAGTTTAATGCATCTGTTACCACTGGCAGCTAGTGTTTTTGTTTTGTTTTGTTGATGTGCAAAATCCATTACATTTAATTTTTTCACTATCCAAAGATGTATTTATTTTTTGGCTGTTTGTAATGTCAAGTGGGTACTTTTGACAAAGTATGCTTACATAAAACATATTTCTTTAGATCTTATAGGACACCTAATATATCATAAGTTAATTACCTGAGCAAGGAGCATGCATGTGACACAATGGAATTGTCTTAACAAGTGCTACTTTATTTAGAAAAGTGAATTCAACAGTAGAGATAGAAAAGTTAAAGAAAATATAAATCATCAATAGAACCTGAAATAAAGATCGACCAAGTTCAAACACAGCATTTCAACAGTATTAAAAATATTATACATCTCACAACAGGTTGAGCGTTCGAATATTATTTCAGCATTATTATATTATAAGAACCTTGTTAAAGTTACATCCATGATTTCAGAAGCTACTTCCTTGGGTTCGGAGATCTATACAATAACCACTTTTGATGTTCTAAGTATTTTACCAATACACCCCAAAATGAAATAATAATTAGGATTTGTGGAGCTGTGGAGTAGGACAGGTTGATGGTTGACACGAAGTCAACACCTCAAGCAGGTCCTGAGCAGGTGTGAAGGATTTCTGTGATTGTCCGATTGAGAAGAAACAAATGTCAAAGGACTCAGGTCCCTCAGGTCAGAAGCAAGAGCAGGAAAATGCAGATTGGCATTAAGCATCCTTTCGTCTATTGGGCAAGGCATAATATTAGCCTTTGTTATCATCGAGTTGGTTGCATTGTCCAATCCCTGACAATAGTTCTCAGTACACCCCAAAGGATAACAATTCTCAAAACAACTTTTTTAATGACAGTTCTCAATCACCAAGTAAGTTTCTAATGGTTGTTCTGTTGGATGTCAGGACCATTTATGGTCTCTTTCCTGTTCTTTATGTAAGCTCCCCTCCATTAGAACAAGGGTACAAATCATTTTGAAAATTGGTGAGAAACAGTTTTGAAAGTTTAGCACCAGAGAGCCAACAGATGATAAATTATCAAACCCTGACCTAATCATGCCCCCTCACAACTTCCCACACGACACAAACCTTCTCTCCTGTGTATGTGGATGAGTGTGGGTGGGTCATGTGAGTAGTCCAGACCTAATGAGAATCCATCATCATCTTATGGTTGCTAAAGAATTAAAAAACATGTCTACTGGCACAAGAATGTTATGTTGCTGGCGCTATATGAGGTACCCTGGTGCTAGAATCTAGCACCATAGCACCAAATTTGCACCCCTGTAGACGCAGACAGTTCTCAATCACCAAGTATGTTTCCACAGGTTTCAATGTTTGTTTATGCAGCACAACATTTCACCTCAAAGCATGAATGTGAAAGCACATGCGATCCCATCCACAGGCTTGAACCACAAACCCAACCCCCATATACATCATCTGTTTTACTTATACTCTTATTGAGTCAAACAATATGCGGTGGAAAGTGTCCTAAAGAGAGTTTATAGTTTAAACACAAAGCAAAGCAGATTTATTCATTCAAATTCATTCAAAACCAAAACAGCATTTGCTCCAGTGCAAAGTTTGCACTTATCATACTAATACAAAATATAAGCAAACAAGCCATATTTTCCCCAAAAGGAATAAACAGCTGATGCTTAATGACTGTATCTTTTGAGTCGTTCATGTCATTATTTTGTCACCATCAGCTGCATACATCCCGTCTTTGCAGCGTTGTTTAATTGTTATGCGCGGTTTAGGCATTTTAGAAACAAACGTCTCTTCTCTTCCATCACAATTTGAATTCCCAAACGGCTGAACCTTGACAACTACGATTGCAAGTAATTATAAGTATTTTTTGTATAAACCTCTCAATTTAAAAATGTCTTCTATGTTTGCATTATAATTTGATTTGCATTTTGTTTTATTTTGTTTTATATGTTGCATTTCATTTTATTTTGTGCTATTTCGTATTTACGAGAAACACGGGGCTCTAGATATACTGTAGCTAAAGCTTCTATTTCTTTGCAAGCTATTTTCCTTTTATTTTTGGTCAGGTGTTTGAAAGGTTTGAAAGGGGGGCGCTTAGGTTGGCCAGCGTGTCCTCGGGTCATCGTGCACCAGCGACCCCCGTAGACTGGGCAGGCGCCTGTGGGCTTGTCTGTAAGCTACCTAGAGCTCTGTTGTGGTCCGACGCTGTAGCTCTGGGTTGGCTGCATGGCGGGCCTGCAGAGTGAAAAGAAGCGGTCGGCTGATGGCACACACTTCGGAGAACATCATGTGTTCATCTTCGCTGCTCCTAAGTCAGCGCAGGGGTGGTAGCGGTGAGCTGAGCCTAAAATACAATTGGATATTTCAAATTGAGAGAAAAAAGGGGTAAAATCAATTGGGGACTACTACATTTATAAAAAAAAAAAAATAGAAATGTTGCAGTGCAAAGTACTAATTGGTTTAATCATTATCCATGTTCAGTTATCCTTGACAAACCATATAGGCATTCATACTTATTAGTCAATTTGGAATTTTGTTGAAAAAAATATTTAGAAAAAAAAGCATAACCTGTAATTAAACCAGTCTTCATCTATCATACTTTACATAATTTAACAAACAGGGATTTTGACTGTGCTTTTATTATATTTAGCAATTTGCCTGATTTATCAAGAGTATGCCACATACTCATTTGGTTATTTAACAGAGCTTTTCCAACATTTTACTGGAATTGCTTTTGTTATAAGTTACATAACTATAATATAACAATTATCCTCTGGAACATTGTCTATTTTCACAAATTAAATAAACTTTCATGAAACTTCGATAATTATTTGTATGGTCTTTTTTTACAGTTTTCTTTAAATTGAACAATTTTAATCACACAGGGTAATAATTATTAGAAAATGTATAAATAAACACACAAATATAGAGTGCATACATTTTTTTACTATTCTGTTAATAAGTTATAATGTACAGGTAGTGAACAAAAAAATGGAAACACCAATGTAAAGTCACTTAACAGGGCGTTGGGCCACTATGGTATCCCACTCTGTGGAGTTCTCGGCGGACCGTTTTTGATGAAACTGGCTGCTCGCATCCCAGGTTGAAATTTGCAGTCAATTGATCTGCAGTTGCTCGCCTGTTTTGCCTTGAACTTTGAATTAATGCATGGATATCACAATCCTGGAGTATGCGATTCCGCCCACTGTTGCCCTTTGCTGATGATGTCTTTCCCTCGGAGTTCCATGCCGACATCAGCTTAGACACCGTTGCTTGTGAAACATCAGCAAGTTGAGCTGCCTTGGTCACTGAAGATCCTGCCAAACGCACTCCAACAATCACCCCTCTTTCCAAGTCACTGAGGTCTCCTCTTGCAGCCACGCTAGCCATAATTATAGGCAACCAGGCCTGTCCAGCATTTTTATACGTGACCCTACGCATGATGGGATGTTATTTGCTTAATTATCGCATGAGCCACACCTGGGTGGAAGCCCTTGCTTTCAATATACTTGGTGTCCCTCATTTACCCAGGTGTTACCATTTTTTTGTTCACTACCTGTAGATGATGAGGGTTTCCACATGGTTGTCAAGCAGCCCAGCCTTCCTATATCTTCGTATAGTAATCTCTCAATATTTAATATATATCTCTCTTGTTCAATGATTAACAATTATCTTCTTCACCATAGGGAGGTACAGCTGAGGGTGGTACAACAAATTCTAAATAAAATCCAACTTTTTTTGGTGGGGCATTTGTAAGCTTTTGAAATATATTCATGAAACTTTTCTAGAAGGAACCAACAACAGACTAAAAAGATTTCAGAATATGAAACTTTATTTAATTCATGAAAGCGGGCTATAAGTCAGACATTGAGAAAGCCTTCTAGTCCAAAGGGTTGTCATTTCATAACTTTGTTTTAGTATTACTACTTATTACTATTCCTATCTATGGTGTTCTATTGTGAGATGTTTGCATATCGTAAAATCAGAACAGCCAAAATATTTTTAGCAGAAAAAAGATGATTTTAAAACACTGGTTAACATTATTTTAACTCAACAGAGAAGGTGAAGTATGTGGAATCTTACCTATTAAAATAACTAGGTTACAGCAACTATATCTGTTCAATGTCTACCATTTGTTGTGGATTCACTGGGACTTTTTGTCTTATTTATATCACCACATATGGAGCAGATGTACTGGGTGCTCCATTGCCTCCAGCCAATTGGTTTTAAATTAATTCAATAGCCAACTATTTTTCTGGCTAAGTTGATGACCTTGCATCTGCTACAAAAGGGGGAGTAATTCCTAAGCATGTTATATATAAGAGAGATATAACTTGCCCATCTGCTTTGAGTGCATTAAAGGTCCTTTATTTGAAGGTGGCTTTCTAAAGAACAGTATCTGCTGCTATACATTGTTAGGCTGAGATTGTTGGACTGTTCTTTGTAATGCTTGGGTTGTTTCTGATAAACTCATATTTATCCTTATCAGAAAGATGATGATGCTAGGTAGTGACAAGAGTGGGTGAGATGTGATGAGTTTAAAGCTATATTGCCATGAATGGAGCCCGGCTCTTTTGCATTGTGGTTAAGATTGCTGCTTCGTGTGATGCAGGAATAGCGCTATATAAAAACAAATTGTATTGTATTGTATTGTCTCATGCTGCAGCTGAGGTTAAAAGGGGAAAGAGTATAATGCGCAGTGTTGTGTGATACACTGCCATCACAGATTCTGTTTCTAGTTGATCAGATGAGATAAGGCAAAAAAATATATAATCACAAACACAACTCTTTGGCATAGTGGTTAAGATGCTTGTGTGTGGGGTCGTCAGTTCAAGCCCAGCCTCTGCCCTGTTACAGTGGGCACCAGTAGAAATAAAGTGTACTTCAATATTACACTGCAAGTCTACTTCATGTTATAAAATATTAAAATAGACAAATGGAGAGTGTTCTCTTGAGCAAATGTCTAATATAGATTTTTTTTTGAGGTTGATGGTTGGACTTGACAGTCTTTTTTAAAATGACATTTTTTTCAGGGGATGCTTACACAATTATATTCCAACAAGGGAATACTTCTACAAGTAAGTCCTACATGGTATATCTGCTGCAAGAAAGAGGCAACACCCGGACTTCCATTTCTTGGGATTGATGGACATCATTTATTATGTTAACTTTGCCTCCATCAATCCTTTCTACAACTCCAGCCTAATTCTAACAATGACTGTAGTTTCAGAAATAAGCACTGCATTATAGTCTGTTTGATACTTTCTGAATTATTTCATGTGAAATATAGACTTTCTGTGTACTTTGATTCTTCAGAACATCCAGAAGAAACCCTGTATTTCCCATCCTCTGGCACACCACACAGTGCGATGTCATTGCTGAATAATTTATCTAACTTATTTTCTATCTCCTTTAGAGTTTTTCTTTGGGTCACCCAATTGATTTTTTAGCATTTGCCATTCTCCACAGATGGGGCTTAAAGTCTTAATAATGACATTCACTTTGCAGTTCCTGGAAGACAGAAGAGATTTAAGATAAACCAGTGACAGGTTTTGTATTGTTAATGCTCCGGAGCTCAAAACATAATACAGTATTTAGCAAATATGTTCTCCGTTGCTGTCAAAACTTTACATACATGGCAATGATACCGCTTGAGCAACTAAACCAACTAAAACCACTCATCTTTGTTTTAGATTTATATTTTAAAAAAATGTTTAATGTTTCCATAGAAATGCCCCATTTCTGCAATGGATTATAATCCTGGCTATGATTTAACCTTTTTTTTTTTTTTAAATATACACAGCAGTAGATAATTAGCTCAAAATGATTAGCTCTTAAGTTAGGCTAAAGGAAATATCACATGTATGGGACAGATTAGTAGCATTTGCTTGTTCCACAACATGTTTTGTCAGTTTACAGCACCAGTACAGGAGTAAAAATGTCCAGGGTAAAAGGAAAATGTTCTTCCAAACTGCTATTAAATCACTCTGTAGGCAATTGTGGTATTTATACCTTAATCCTAAATATTATATCTTGTAACAGTGACTAGTAAAGACAATGACAAGTATTGATTACAGTGTATTCAATTTATGTTTTATTTAATGATACCAGGAACTCTTTTGCAAGTCTTGTCCTCTGGATCGGAATCCCCCAAGTAGTTCCCAGATGCTCAGGTTAATTTGTCCTTATGTACTAGCTAGCAAATAATTTGCGTGCCCTAAGCTATTTGGCAGTTATAACCTTGGATGACATTACCCCCTGTTTCCTTAACACACACATTTAATAGCATGCATGACCGTATTGGTTACATTGTATCAGGCTCATAACCTGCCCTGTATCTAATCATTTACTAAGCCTGAATAATCAGCTTCATTTCCTCAAAATCATTCTTTCCATTACATCAATGAGTTCTTGCTAAACTTATCCTATTTACCCCAAAATGTACTAATAATACCCCCAGCTGCTTCTGTTTCACTCACGCTTGCATGCTCTCACAACTTGTTTGAAACATACAATAACCTTTTCTTTATGACAGTACAAAAGACTCTACATAAGAACATAAGAACATAAGAAAGTTTACAAACGAGGGGAGGCCATTCAGCCCATCTTGCTCGTTTGGTTGTTAGTAGCTTATTGATCCCAGAATCTCATCAAGCAGCTTCTTGAAGGATCCCAGGGTGTCAGCTTCAACAACATTACTGGGGAGTTGGTTCCAGACCCTCACAATTCTCTGTGTAAAAAAGTGCCTCCTATTTTCTGTTCTGAATGCCCCTTTATCTAATCTCCATTTATGACCCCTGGTTCTTTTTTCTTTTTTCAAGTCAAAGAAGTCCCCTGGGTTGACATTGTCTATACCTTTTAGGATTTTGAATGTTTGAATCAGATCGCCACGTAGTCTTCTTTGTTCAAGACTGAATAGATTCAATTCTTTTAGCCTGTCTGCATACGACATGCCTTTTAAACCTGGGATAATTCTGGTTGCTCTTCTTTGCACTCTTTCTAGAGCAGCAATATCCTTTTTGTAACAAGGTGACCAGAACTGAACACAATATTCTAGGTGAGGTCTTACTAATGCATTGTAGAGTTTTAACATTACTTCCCTTTATTTAAATTCAACACTTCTCACAATATATCCGAGCATCTTGTTAGCCTTTTTTATAGCTTCCCCACATTGTCTAGATGAAGACATTTCTGAGTCAACATAAACTCCTAGGTCTTTTTCATGGTTCCCTTCTTCAATTTGCCATGTGTCTGCCCAATTCTGAATGCTGTCTAGATCATTTTGAATGACCTTTGCTGCTTCAACAGCGTTTGCCACTCCTCCTATTTTTGTGTCGTCTGCAAATTTAACGAGTTTGCTTACTATACCAGAATCTAAATCATTAATGTAGATTAGGAATAGCAGAGGACCTAATACTGATTCCTGTGGTACACCACTGGTTACCTCGCTCCATTTTGAGGTTTCTCCTCTAATCAGTGCTTTCTGTTTTCTACCTGTTAACCACTCCCTAATCCACGTGCATGCATTTCCTTGAATCCCTACTGCGTTCAGTTTGAGAATTAATCTTTTATGCGGGACTTTGTCAAAAGCTTTCTGGAAATCTAAATAGACCATGTCGTATGCTTTGCAGTTATCCATTTTCAATGTTGCATCCTCAAAAAAGTCAAGTAGGTTAGTTAGACACGATCTCCCTTTCCTAAAACCATGCTGGCTGTCCAGTTATAGTCCAGTTGTTGTACATAATTTCTTACATATCCCAGTATTGCTATTGATTGGTACTCAATTGTTTAGTTGAGGGGATACACCCATTACTCATAGGTTTGTGCCCAGGACAAGTCAAAAGATGATTTATTAAGACCTCACCAATCTTTTCAAGCAAAGCTGGACTCAATTTTCCTTTTGAAGGAACTACAGTAGACAGTTAAGACCTGACATTTTTAGAGGGTCAGGGTGAGGTGTTGGAAATATTACTCACACGTGTTACCTTTGCAGTTTTCTGACCACTTCAGATATCCAGTCTGCTTCCAAATACACCATTTAAAAAAAAATGTCAAGCAGTATAAATTAAATCTGCAATCTCAAACCACGTACACTTAAAATGAGTCATACAATGCAGAGTCTACTGCCCGTGACAGTCTAGTAGCATTCTGCTGAATATGTCAGTTGTACTGATGTGAAACAACATCAAAATGTTCATATTGGGAACTCCTGTTTGGTACAGTAGCACTGTTGTTTGACACATTTACTGTAGAATTATACATACAATTACACATACAATTAATCTTAATATTTGGCATACAAAAAATAAAGACACATCACAAATGTGACATTCCCCGATGGAAAACAAATTATTTTTCAATTTAAGTTGAAAACTGAACTCTAAATTATCCAAGTGAGACAGAAGTTATTGGAAGCCAACCATGGTACAAACACCTTTGAATTTGTAAAACTTTGTCAAAAATGTAAGACCGGGCTAGGTAGCCTTACTAAATCAAGAGGCCCTTTAACTCTGCCTCTCCGTGTCAATGAGGACAATGACAGTCATAAACAGAAATTAAACTAGTAAAGGGTATAATCCTTTCCTTTTGGAATAGAATTCAGACCTTCATTTGTATAGTGAATCTGCATTGTGTTATGTTATTATTGTGTAGCCATCTTATTCTTTAGTTTTGATTTTAAAGTAAAATAAAAACAACCTGACAATTTGTTTTAACTCAGATTGCATCAAATTAAACAAAAATTGCATCTTGTAAAACAACATTCCAGCGCCCATCATGTTATTTTTATACGTATGTTCATTATAAATGCATAGACCTTTTTTGATGGGGCATTTGCATCACAACCCACATTTTCATTTTCATTTTCCATACTGTTTTCAATAATAATGCAACATTAATGCAACTACTATACATCACACATGTTTAAACAAATGTTTATCAATATGTTTCAGGTGAAATTAGTAACGGATGGCTAGTTTTAACAAAGATTTTATCACAGTTCTAGGGGGAGAGTAATTAAATGTGGATTACTTTCATAATCAAAACAAAGGCCCTAACCCTTTACCTAGAACAGAGTGGAGAGGTTACCTCATTGTAACTAGAAGGTATGATAGTTTCTCCAGGGGTCAGCAATCAACACAGTGCCCCCTGGTGGCAGACAGGAATCTATCCTCCATCTGCATCCACCCACTTTTTGGGTGATGACGTCCTTGTCATCAAATCAACTTCAGTTAATTAACACCGCTATTTACAAAATGCCATTTACATTGGTTTATGTTCATTTCAAGTTAAACAGTACTTTTTCCCCTAAGTATTTGTTGTCTAACTTTATTACATATTTTGTGTCCTCTCTCTATTTTCTGCTTTTCAGTTTCAAAAACTGGGATTCACTGCCTATATGATAGCTTGTTTCGGGGGTGTCTTTCTCTTAAGGGATACCTTCTCTGTGGTTCAAGTGGCTGAAAGGGTAAAGCCATCCCTGGAGACTGATTAAATTTGCAGACTGTTGCAGTCTTGACTCAAGCTCTCCTCTCTGTGGGATCAGGTTGGATACAGTTCCTTCCCCATCATCTTGGGTGGGTGATACAGGTGGTGTTGTTACAATGGTATTTACATCAAGGATTGGTATTGCAGGTGTTCCCTCAGTGGTGTCATCAGAATCAGAGCCAGGTTCAGAAGATTCTTTCCGGTCATCAAACAGGTCAGTCAGTTGTTCAGCATGTCTGCTGAGTCTAACTTAGCTGACTTCTGAAGAAACAAACATCGGCATCAGACTCACTGTCAGAAACTTCAGCTTCAGGTGGCCGGGCTCTAGTTTTTTGTGGTTGCTCTTGTTCCATTGAGAAGAACATACACTGGGTCAGGAGATTGTGGTGTGCAACATGTTCCTTTCCCCCTCTTCGGAGTGCTCAACATACACCAGAATGCCAGGCTGCTTCTTGATAACTACAAATGGCTGGAACGCCCATTGATCAGCTAATTTCTGCCTACCTTCAATATGGCAAATTTTAATCAGCACTCTATCACCTTGAAATTCGCCATCTCTGGCCTTGCTATCATACTGCTTCGTCTGTTGCTCTTTTGCATGTCTACACATCTGACTATCCTGATCAAAAGCAAAGGACAAACAATCATGAAGGTTTTGAGCATACGCTCTATACTCAGTAGGATCTTCACCAGAGGACAAGCCAAAGATCATATCAATTGGAATGTCTGGGGTGCCTCCCAAACATCAAAAAGTAGGTGCTTAACCTGTTGAATCATGCTGGGTGCAGTTATACGCATGTCTCATGGTATCAACATAGTTATGCCAATTGGTTTTGAGATTTGGAGCCAGGGTGCCTAACATATTCATTATTGTTTGATTAAATCATTCTGTGGTCCCATTCCCTTGAGGGTGATAGGGAGAAGTATGTGTTTTAGCCCTTTGAGTAGTGAGTTCTAAAAAGCACTGCCGGTCCTATGGGAGTGAGTTTTGTTTCTGTCTTCTGCATGCGCTTGATTATTACGAGTACAGCGTACAAACAAGCTGAAAGCTATATGTTTGTATGTATGTAATGAACACTGACAAAATACAGACAAATCATTTTTACCGTAAATAAATAAAACAAATAAATATATTTATTTATTTAGACATAGGGAAAGGTTTTGACTAAAAAATAACATGTATGAACCACAACAACACGTCCTAACAAAAAAAGGGTGAGAGAGAGAGAGAGAGAGAGAGAGAGAGAGAGAAAGAGTGAGCGAGCGACATGAATAAATCATATCCGGGTAAACAGGTGGTGAGGCGGAGGGAGTGGGAAAGTCTAATGCTTTAGTGTATGATAATCCTTGAAGCATGGAGCAACGCACAGAGCTTGGCGCCGCCTCTTTGCTGTCACTTGATGTTGATGATAAATATTCTTTGCTTATGTCTTCACTGACACATTCGCTGACATCTGATTCAGTGGAAAAATTGTATGTATTTGAATTTAAATCAGAGTCTGAATTCAGTATTATTACTGATACTTTTTTCTCACTGAGCAATTTTCGCAGTTTACAAACACTTGACATTTTTGTGAATGGGTTTATTATATGTAATTCAGTCAATATCTGGCAGAGGGTGCAAGAGACCAATAAAAGGTGTTACAGAAACCTAGTGTTACAATATTATGTGGTCAGGAGTTGTATAGGCTCAGTAATTCAAGTTTAAAGTTGCAGAACGTACCGGTACATTCGTACTCCCTGGGGACCAGAGAGCAGCAAACATACCGGTACGTTTGTACTACTCAAAGGGTTAGCGTTGCTGGTGATTTTGCATAACTCTCTGTGACAGAGATCGAATGATTCTTGGTGTTAGATCTCCCTCTCGACCTGTGAGGGCACTGTGTAAAAGGAACAGAGTACTCTTAACTAAATGGCACGACAATTTATTCCATAGGGTAGGTGGAGGTCGGTCATTTAGGAAAGGTGTGAAGCTACGGTATCCAAACTCAGTGACCCAGATGGTAAATGGTGTGACATCTGAGGATTGGAGGAGCGGATGCACTTGTTAACCTAGGGGTCATGAGTGAGGATATAAATAGGGGTCATAGCTGACGTGATCTGTTCCTTTTGTGAATGGTTAGGAAAGAACCTAAAAGGAGTCCCTGCATGTAAAAACCGTGAGTGTTCAGTTAGTCTGTCTTGTAAACGTTGTTTGTTTGTTTCGTTTGTCTAAAAGATTACTAACATGATCCGGAGCTGTAGCCACAGATTAGCATTAAACCCAGACACCAGCACTTCACTTTCCACTGAGATCTGTCTTTTCACCTCAAGCACTTACATCACGCACCGTAGGAACTGTGTCTGTGTCTTTGTGTTTTGTGTGGGTGATAAAACTAGGCTTATTATTATTCCAGCATTATTATTTATTATTCCAGCATTATTATTTACAGGTGTTCTGCCTTAAGGCTCTGGACATTGTAGTAATTTATCAATAAACACCCTTGCACCTGTTAGTAATTGTCTATGTGATTTGTACCTGCACTGCACTCACCTGTATCCACTCATCACTTTGCCACACTCTCTCACTACTGCATTCTCAAAATTGCGACCTTGGTCAGCATGAATTCTGGCTGGAAAACAAAATCTACAAAGAAAATTGCTCCATAGCACTTTGGCAATTGTGACTGCTTTTTGGTCCTTTGGTAAACTTGCGCAAACCAGGAAAAGTGATCTGTGACTACTAGCAGGTTTTCAATCCCACCTCTAGATTTCTCTAGCATCAGAAAATCAATGCAAATGAGTTCCATAGCGGCAACTAAAACTCTGGTGCTTTCAGTTTGGTCTACTGCCGAGGTTGCTGTGGCCACTGGCTGTGTACGAGGTTTCTTTGACAACAGTAGAGAAGCTGGAAGCTTTAATCAGTTCATACATCAGGAAATGGTTGGGAGTTCCACGCTGCCTCAGCAGAGTGGGACTTTATGGTAAAGGAGTACTGCAGCTACCAGTCTCTGCTCTAACTGAGGAGTTTAAGTGCGCCAAGGTCAGACTGGAAATGACATTAGTAGAGTCACGCGATAAATGCGTAAGGGAGGCAGCACCTGTGTTGAAAACTGGAAGAAAGTGGGCGGCAAAGAAAGCTGTGGAAGATGCAAAGGCTGCCCTTCGAATTGGTGATATCATGGGGCAAGTTCAGCATGGAAGAGGGGGTCTTGGTTTCAGTTCAACTCCTCCTACATGGCACAAGGCGGCCCCAGCTCAAAGGAGGAAGCTGGTAGTCAACGAGGTGCAAAAGCAGGAGGAGAGGATGAGGTGTATAAAGGCCATTTCCCAGGCCAAACAGGGAGAATGGATGAGATGGGAGAGTGTGGAACAACGCAAGATTGGCTGGCAAGACCTATGGTCAATGGAACAGAGCAGGATCAGTTTCCTCATCAGGTCAACATATGATATTCTCCCATCACCACAGAACCTAAACCTCTGGGTAGGAGAGGATCCCTCATGTCCTTTGTGTTCATCACCTGCAACATTAAGGCACATTTTGACAGGATGTAAGGTGGCTCTTAGCCAAGGACGGTTTACTTGGCGCCATGACCAGGTGCTGCGATGTTTGGCCTTAGCTAGCATTGGAAGACAAGCATAACATGACCAATAAGTTGCCACCTGTTCCATCAAAACATTACACACAAAAGACAACATTCCTCCGCCCAGGAGAGCAACCACCAAGAAAAGGTGTTAAAACCAATCCTCGCCCAGGACAACTGGAAGCTGCTAGAGACTGGAATATGCTGGCAGATGTTGGTCAACGGCTTATTTTTCCACCTGAGATTGCCACCACTAACCTTCGACCAGATATTGTCTTGTGGTCTGGACCAGCACGCCTTGTTCACCTGGTAGAGTTAACAGTGCCATGGGAGGATGCTGTAGATGAGGCGTATGAGAGGAAGAAACTGCGGTATGCTCAACTAGCCACTGAAGCGGAACAGCGAGGATGGAGAGTTCGGGTTTACCCAGTGGAAGTGGGTTGTCGAGGATTTGTGGCACACTCTACAACCCGGTTTCTCAGAGACGTCGGATTCAGTGGCCAAGAGTTGCGTCGCACAGTGAAGAACTTATCTGAAGCAGCAGAGAGGAGCAGCAACTGGCTGTGGTTGAGACGGAAAGATTCTGGCTGGGGACAGGTAAGTAAGCTGGGCTGAGTTGAGTGGGGGGCGGAGGGGGGTGATGCTGGGACGCCAGAATCACCGTCGAGCCCTCTTGAGGTGTCGTGGGCTAGTCGACGAAACACTGAGGATGGAAGGTGCCCACTTGAAAACCCCAGAGATGTACCCTACTTAGCTCAATCCAGACGGTTGTCATGCTGATGCGCTGGGGAGGCCGCACTTTGGTTGATCCCCGGAGCCAGCATCGCAGCCGTTGTGTGTGCTGATGCGCCAGGGAGGCAAAATAAGCTGATCCCTGGAGCCAGCATTACACTTCAGCCATTAACACCAGACAGAAGGATATCTACATCATCATATGGAAGGAAACGTAAATGGATGGAGACACATATGGATCACATTAGTTTACTGTAAAGCTACGTCTTAGTTGGTGCTTATCTTGGCGAGAGCCGAGTTCAAATCAGCATGAAGTTTTAACATCTACTCTTGTGTAATGGAAATCATGTATGGATATTCACTAAGGGTGCTCTGGGATTTGCAGATGGGAGTCTTACGAAGACAGCACATCTCACACCGTTCGCACCAATCCCTTATGTCAGAGTGCATTTGAGGCCAGTAGAATATTTCATGAATCAAGATGACCCAAGTCATCATGAAGGGCTTTCTTTGTAACCACCCTCAAGTTCCCTGGCAGAACTAACTGGTCTATCTCTTCTCTCTGCTCGGAGCTCGGAGAGTAATTAAATGTGACTGGCAGAGGGTACCTCATTGTGGCTAGGTCTGACAGTTTCCACAGGGCTCAGTAATCAACACAGCGCCCCCTGGTGACAGATGACATAAACACAAATCAAAGAACTGCTCAACATGTGAGTAAATATAGTATTTTTTCAGCCCTACCATTTAGCGTGTTCTCGGGACGGTGAATTTGGTATTATTTGATCTGGGATCAATATAAATGTTCTAGTCTTTTTTGTTGTATTTTGGTTTTGTTGGGGAGACCAGAGCTTGTTGAAACGAGGATACGCTGAAATAGTCGCCATTGTTTCTGAATGAGCAATCAGAATGTTGTTTAGAGAAGACGCAGAATTCAGTTCTATATGCAAGAGTAAAGTGTGATTATCTTAATTTTTATATAGCTCCTTTCATAGCAAACCACCATCACAAATCACTTTACAGAGGTAGGCTGTGAACCATGCATTATATGCAGAGTCTGAGGCAAGCCATCGGGGCCACAAACGTATTGACACAACCCGTAAGAAAGTTTGACAACGCGTTGTGAAAGTGCCAATGAAAGGGTAGCATTCTCATCACGTAATTAACTCGTCTCATGCATAAAATAGGTCTAATTTACAAATGGATTCATGATATTGCAACCTAAATAATGTTTATTTTTTAAAAGCTCTTTAGCGTAAAATAATAACAGCCACAAGCCAGGCTTTTTTTTACTTTGTAGGTAGATATTATTATTATTATTTGTTTATTTAGCAGACACATTTATCCAAGGCGACTTACAGAGACTAGGGTGTGTGAACTATGCATCAGCTGCAGAGTCACTTACAATTACGTCTCACCCGAAAGACGGAGCACAAGGAGGTTAAGTGACTTGCTCAGGGTCACACAATGAGTCACTGGCTGAGGTGGGATTTGAACCGGGGACCTCCTAGTTACAAGCACTTTTCTTCAACCACTGGACCACACAGCCTAAAAATAGTGGTACTTACTTTCTTACTAAAGTGGAGCGCTGTCATTTGTTAAAGGCAAGCATGCAACATCCCCCAGCAGTTGCTGTCACATTCTCTGTCTCTGTGTTGTAAAGACTTGCCCATACATTGAGACTGCACAATTGGTTGGAAGTGTAAGGCAATGGCTTGCTAAGTTGTGGAAATCGATTAGAAACAGTCCCAAAACTCGGTTACCCTCAAGGGCATCTGGCATTCCTTAAAAAAGCTATATATGCAGCACGTTCGTTGTCATGTTGTTTGTCTCATCCAGGAATTCATTTTATTAGTACTGTGCCTATTCGGGTCTAAAATTCTAACTGCGTTTAAAGAGTAAGCAGCGGGTTGTTTGAAGCGAGGTGGCTGTGCTGGATCAGACCTGTAGTACTGATTTAACTTGGATACAACTGACAGGAATGCTTTCTGTCTGCGCTGACTTTCAAGTTTGTTTTCTGAAAGCTGTTATTTGTTTTACTTTCTGTTTAGCAACATTTGTAGTAGGCTTTCCTTTATTGTGTGATTCTGAAGCTAAAGAGCAACCAATCATATTTTCTCCAAAGTCACATTACAAGATGTACAAAACAATTTACCTTCATTGTATTACTTGTATTGTAACGCTTGAAATGTTTTTGCCTACGATTGTAAGTCGCCCTGGATAAGGGCGTCTGCTAAGAAATAAATAATAATAATAATAATAATCTGCATGTACAGTTTCTTTGGGAAATTTCTTGACACGATCCTCAGCCGAAAATATACTTAGATTTTTTTGCTTTGTTGTCCATTTCTGGTATTTTACCTCCAATGCTGAAAACTAGATTTTAACAACTTAAATCAAAATAACAATGCAACACTGACTTTGTCCCACCTCCTACTGTACAGCACAAGTCACAGAAAAGCCGGTACAGATGCATTGACAGTCATGTGAATAGTAAACAGAAAGTTAACCGCTTTGGAGTATTTTTCTTTAATGGTATTTGTCGTTTTATTTTATTTATTTTTTACTTTTCTTTCTTTCTTTGTCAGTCCAAATGCATGCAGTTGCTACTTAGCACTACATTGCTTTTTATAGTGTGTTCAATTGTTAAAGTTCCTGATTGAACTTGGTTTCCGTGGGTCTTAACGCAGTGCTCAGTTGTCTATTTGGAACCCCACTGTACTGTCATCAGAATCGCTTCCACAAATATGTTAATGATACCACGCCCCGAAATTTATATCGACCCGTGGCGATGGGTCAGGCGCTCTATAACAGCGCAAGACATTTCTTCAGAATACCATTTCAGTGCAGTGTTTTTTTTTTTGACATCCTTGCTGAGGCGAGTGAGGCGTCAGCGTGGGAGAAGTACAGTCGTGGACAAGTACATCACAGTTAAAAGCAAAAAGGAGGAAATACATCTTTAAATGACATCTTGAATTGCTTTAATCAGAAAACATTGCAGCTTAAAGTCTAACAGCTGCGTGTATTTTTCTGATAACAAGCTGAAACACTTGGACAGCAGATCCTGCAAGGCCTGTCACACTGTGTTGCACTCTGCCACAATGCGCTCCCGACAGTCAGCCATCAGCGCTGCGCCACTAATGATGCTCTCCAGTTGCTCTTCCAGGGAGGGCCTGAAATGCTCCTCGCTGAAATTGTTTATCAAAATTGTTAAGCGCGTAGGCCAGCTCCCCACCTCCCCCGGGCTGCGACAGGGCGGAGTCCTCAGAGGCAGTAGACAACACTGGTCCTGGATAATCTTTCACAATGTTTAACATGGATTCTCAGTAAAGTTTTAACTTCAACACTCTCTCTTGGAAGTTCAAGTTTTTATTGTTTGTTTGTCGGATGTTTTTTTTTATCTGATGGATTTTGTTGTTTTCACAAAGCTTATTAAAAAAATTATCTAACCCCATTGAGAATTCCAGAAGTGCATCAGCAAATCTTTATAACGATTGTTCAGTTTGCTGGTAAATAGAAATGCCACATTCCTCCTAAATAATATCCCACTGAGTGCACTATGAACCGCTATACACTATACACAGTACGCATCAATAGGAATTTAAATAGATATAGCTGACAAAATAAATCCAGTAATTCTTACTGTATTACCATCACTTTGTAGATTTTACATTTTCCTATATGATGCTCACATTATGGCAAACACATTTGTACAAATGAAAAAGCTGCTCCATAGTCAAGGGAGCCAAACCAGCAACTTCCTACTGACACAGTATTGATTGTTGCTTGGTGTTCAAGTAAAAAAAAAAAAAAATCAGATGTTTAGGTTTTTTATACTTTATGCCAGTAACATATCTCTGCTCTTTTAATGACTCACACTTTTTCAGTTTTGACTGCGTTTCTTCATAGTAATAGTGTAGAATACAAGACAAGGAAGTGTAGCATGTCTGTTTGAATCGATCATTCAATACATTTCCTCCAATAATAGCTTTGTGAGAAATACCAAGAAAATGTGAACCCTGCAAAGTGATGGCAGTATATATTAGGTTAGATTTACTGGGTTTGATTTGTTATCTCTATGTGGTTTAAATAAGATGAATAATGCTTTAACGCCAGTCCCATACAGTATTTTGTTCCTGAGCAAAGACCAAAAACATGGGAACCCTTTGTGCCTGTTTCATTCACCCACTATTATGATAAGCTATACACATTTTTGGATCAAGTTACTGACATACTGGCTAACATATTGTGTTTAAAGTCGTGGGTAAATAATTACATTTATTATATAAAAATCTGAACCTTGCTGCCAGTAAAATCAATTACTGCTCATGAGGCTTAAATACTGTTTACGGTTAGGCTCACAAGCACCATGCTCATGAAGAATGCATCTTAGCATGGACACATTGGATAGTGGAAATGTGTGGGAGGCTTAGCTGGTTTTTAATAATTTTTTGTTTTCATTTGTTCTTGGTGCTGGTCTTCAACACCGCAGCCAGTGTTGAAAACAATCAAATGTCTGCCAAAATCCAATGGAATCAGCTATAGTTCACGAGCAAAGTGACCGTGTGACTGTGATTCCACTCCTACAGTAAGCTGTACTCCACAAGGAGCTATTTTCTAATAAAACATACATGCAAGTGGCCAGTCCAGTCTGTCCTCAAGTTTTTACAACCATTGCCTTCCAAGCCAAATTGAGCTAGGGTAACAAAGATGCTGTTTTGATGGCAAATAAGATATAGGGCCAACATAAAATGTCTCTCATTGCTTCTACTGTAGTCCAAATAGTCACATACATAATTTAGTAATGTGATGCCCAATAAACCTTTTTTGAGATATAAATTGGACTTGTGCCAGGCTTTCATCTAATTAATGAACCTCTTGTTTTTAAACAGCTGCCTCCGACTGAGCATTCTCCCTCTCTTCAAATCACGCTAGGCCAGGATCAATCCGTTTGTTAGAATAACAACAACAACTAGGTCCAACATATTTTGAGCACTTTACCAACCCCGAAGAAGCAATTGAAAGTGAGCTTAGAGTATTTCATTTCTGTCAAAATGTACGTGATTTAATTCTGTATTAAATAAATACTTTAAACCGTGACCAGTATTTCTTGTCAACCACGGCATCTATTGTATTGTATATCACAGAATCTTTGAAGATGGTTGTAAACCAGGTCATCCCCATGATTGTACATGCAACTTTTGAACAAGCTTGCCAGGCATAAGGGTACCTGACTTTTTCTTTCTTTTTTTTTTTAACATTTTTCGCTGCAATTTCTTCAGTGTGATTGTAAACAGAAAATAGCAGCTGCCTTAACAATGGAAATCAACAAATAAATACCATGCCATTATTCCACAGGGATAATGTCATGTAATCAGTTGGTGTTTTAGTTGCATTGTGCAAGGTGCCAGATTACTGTCAATATATTTTATTACGTGGATATACTAATATGTTCGATATCCTAGCGATACAGACCACTTGGGCCACCAGCAGCTCTGCTGGAATCACCCACAAAATCCATTAAGGGACCCCTATCCTGCCAAGTGTACTCTACCAGACACAATTGATTATGTAAATAGGGACTGAACAGTGCTTCAGACAGTGCTAAAACCTTTAAATAGCTTGAAGTTGGTGAATAGAGCCCATAACGGTGATGATTGGCCCTTTAAAAATGACATTCTTTTATGAAAACTGATCTGTATATGTATTATTAGAAAAATTGTGGAAAACTCATCTGGGTTCCCTATACTCAGTAAATCAAAACAGGTGTGTGACTTAGAAACATTTTCCCTCCTTACAAGTGCGGAAAGTGCTTGACTGATTTGGAAAAACAACACACCAGGGCTTCCATAAGGGACTGATATTCAAATGAAACATTTTCCAGATACATATTAATCTGGAAAGAAATCAAAACCAAATCTGATTAGCAACAGGCCAACTGAATAGCTTAGGAATGAACTCTGACTGAGTTGAGTTACAGGATACAAACAGTGTCTGTCTCTGCTCTTTGTATCCTCAGTTGCTACCACTATAGTATGATACAGAACACAAATGTTCCTCCAGCGGTTTCCACCAATTGCTTAATATCACTGGGATGTTAGCATTAAAAATGATCAACTGAAGCAGATGCTTCCTTTCATTGCACATAACCCCAAGTACCTCTCTCTGTGTGCAGATGGTTACAGGAAAACTCTGACAAAGTGGAAATGTATTAGACCTGACAAAGGGAAGGTGAGCACCTGGAAGTATAAAATGCTGCTGGCAGATAATACCTCCAGGCACTTTGTCATTTGTTTAAAAACCATTGGGGTAGCTCATATGTAATGTTTTTAGATAGTAGCAATAGCTTTTTTCAATGCAGCATGTTGTTTTTAACAGTTTTCATTTTACAAAACACACAAACAATAAAAGCACTTTGACCTTAATAAATCTGTGCAGTGTGTCCTATAAAATACAATTAAATCGAATGCCCAGTGTTAGGTACAGATTACATTATGTGTGGGTGCTAAATCTGGACTACAATAAAGAAGATTATAGGACAGCAAACGCTTAAGTGTGAGGGTTGGTACGATTAGAAATGAGCAGACCAAGGTTGAGAGCTGAGGTCTGTTTATTATTAGAAAACGATTCAGTACCGTCAGCCAATCAGCTTCCAGTTCTAGCGGGCACTAATAGACGGTAAATAGCCACTAGAACGTCTCAGCACCAACTGTGAATCAAATTTAAAATCAATCTGCGTGTATAGCAGCTTTTTTTTAAATTACATTTCTGCTTACAGCTAAACTTACAACATGACACTTTGTCTATTTGTGAACGTTTTGATTTATTTGGGCACGTATCGATACCAGAGTGGGTACATTTACCATCCTCACCTACAACACCCGATCCAGCTACTGCTGTTGAAAACCTGCTACAAAACCCCAGTACTACAAGTAATAATACAGAAAGTCATATAAACATATCGGAGAATGAGCTTGAAAACCTAGAACTGCAAAGAAATGAACTAAGAACAAGACAACAAACCAAATGGTCAGTATCTGTTTTTAAGAATTGGTAAGCTGAAAAGTATTTTGATACTGAATTTGAAACTGACGCTGGTCTGGAGACAGCGTGCCTGTAATCTGAAACAAAAGCACATTGGAAATGTGAAAAAACGACAAGTTATCAAAAGTGCCCAGTCATTTAAATTAGAGATATCAAAAACACAGGCCAAGTTTCTAGAAACCACTGGGGCAACCTTGCCCAGCACAAAGCAAATAGGCACAACTGTGAAACCGATGGGGGCCAAGGTTGCCCCAATTGTTTCTACTAACTTGGCTTGTGTTTTTCAGGCATGATGCATGAAAAACACAAGCCAAGTTAATATGCCTATATATATATATATATATATATATATATATATATATATATATATATATATATATATATATATATATATATATATATAGATAGATAGAGATGCCGCCACACAGCAGGCAGAGGCTAGCTAGCACAGCCCCAACAGCAACCTCGGAACCCGGCTTCGTGAGGGCTGGGTGCTGCAGCCACGGCGTGGGGCACTCTCTGGGGCTCTGGCGATGCTGGGCGCCCTCTCTGGGGCTCTGGCAGTGTGGGGCTCTCTCTCTCTGGGGCTCTGGCGGTGCGGGGCTCTCGCGTTGCTGGGCGCCCTCTCTGGGCTTCTGGCAATGCTGGGCTCCCTCCCTGGGGCTCTGGTGGCGTAGGGCTCTCTCTCTGGGGCTCTGGTGGGTGGGGCTCTCTCTCTGAGGCTCTGGCAGCGAGGGGCTCTCTCTCTTTGGGGCTCTGGCAGCACAGGGCTCTCTCTCTGGGGCTCTGGTGGCATAGGGCTCTCTCTCTGGGGCTCTGGCGGCATGGGGCTCTCTCTCTGTGTCTCTGGCGACTCTGGGCTCCCTCTCTGGGGCTCTGGTGACATATGGCTCTCTCTCTGGGGTTCTGACAGCGCGGGGCTCTCTCTCTGGGGCTCTAGGCTCTCTCTTTGGGTCTCTGGTGATGCTAAGCGCCATCTCTGTGCCTCTGGCGGTGCAGGGCTCTCTCTCTGTGGCTCTGGCGACGCTGAGTTGCCTCTCTAGGGCTCTGGTGGCACAGGGCTCTCTCTCTGGGGCTCTGACAGCACGAGGTACTCTCTCTGGTACAGTAAGACAGACTCTTCCGGGTGGCGGGAGGTACTCTTTTGCTGAAGTTGCTGTGCAGTCTCTCACTGGCGGCAGCAGCGCGACGTGTTCTCACTGGCAGTGTGGGGTACTTTCTCTTGAGCAGTGCGGGACACTCTGTGCCGGGGCGGTGCAGGACACTGTCTTTCAGACGGCAGTTGTGGCGTGGGGTTCTCTTTCTCAGGCGGTAGCGCTGGGCACTCTGGCGATGCTGGGCTCTCTCTCTGGGGCTCTGGCGCTGGCAGGATAGGACACATCCTCCTTGGCGGCACGGGGTGCTCTCCCTCTAGCGGTGCGGGACTCTCTGCCAGCTGCTGCACTCTCTCCGGCAGCGACTCGACAGCCACCTGGATGACCTCATCCTACTTCCTCTCTGAGCGACACAGCTTCTCCCGGTGTCACACCCCCAGCTGTGCTCTCTCCTACTCGTCCAGTGCGGGGCGATCTGATTCGGCAGGTGGTAGGAAGACAAATAGGAAAGAAAGAGTCGACGAATTTAAAGGCGTATCTCCTTGCCTGCGCTTTTAGACTCCATTTTGTCATGTATATGTTTTTAAACTACTATTTTAGGGGTTTTAGAGGAGTGCTGGAGATGGGCTATATTGGTTTTATTGCTGGTTTTTTTTGTTCGTGAGCCCTGTCTCTGTGCAGGTATTGAGCCACACTGCCCTTTAGTTTTAAATTGTAATTCTGTGTTTAGTCATTGTTTTAATTAACAGGCAGTGCAAACCGCTTGCCATGAATGTGTATTCTAGATCTGCCCTGTTTAAGTATAGTTTACCACCTGTATTTAATAAAACAATGTTCATTGCTCAACATAGTAGTGTTGTCTAGTTTATGTTTTCCTTCTGGTATTCTGCCTGGCTGATCCCATTCTGATCAGAAATAACAAGTGCCCCTCCCGGGTGCTACATATGTTCAGCAGCAGTCTGCCACATAAATTAAAGTGATTTTTTTTTCTTTTAACAAATATAATAATTGATTCAGCATAATGCAATTGACATATCCAAATTTGAACCTCGGAGTCACCCTGGACCCCTGCCTCTTATTCCCAGCACATCTCCACTCTGGCACGCACTTGCCGATTCTTCCTGAGCAACATATGAAGAATCTGACCCTTCCTCACCAACTACGCCACCCAGCTCCTGGTCCAGGCCCTAGTACTCTCCCGCCTAGACTACTGCAACTCCCTCCTGGCTTGCCTCCCTGCGTCCGCCACCCGTCCGCTCCAGCTCATCCAGAACTCCGCTGCTCGCCTGGTGTTCTCTCTGCCTCGCTTTTCCCACGCAACTCCACTGCTCCGCTCACTCCACTGGCTCCCGATCACCGCTCACATCCAGTTCAAGACTTTTGTACTCGCCTACAGATGCCTTGACCAGACTGCACCCAGCTACCTCCAGACCCTCATCTCTCCCTACACCCCCACTCGACCTCTCCGTTCCTCCTGCACTAGAAGACTGGCTGTACCTCCTCTACGCTCCCCTGCCTCCAGAGCCCGCTCCTTCTCCACCCTCGCCCCGCAGTGGTGGAATGACCTTCCTACAGATGTCAGGACTGCCCAGTTCCTGACCACCTTCCTGGCGCCTCCTCAAGACTCACCTCTTCAGACAGCACCAGTAGAACTCCTCTTTTCCCTCTGGACACTTTATCACTCTTTCTTAATGCGCTTTACTTGCTCTTATCTGCTCCCTCTTTTACTGCATTTAATCCTGTACTGTAGAGTACTGTAATCTGTCAGAAGTGTTATTTTACAGTGCCTTGCGAAAGTATTCGGCCCCCTTGAACTTTGCGACCTTTCGCCACATTTCAGGCTTCAAACATAAAGATATGAAATTGTAATTTTTTGTGAAGAATCAACAACAAGTGGGACACAATCATGAAGTGGAACGAAATTTATTGGATATTTCAAACTTTTTTAACAAATAAAAAACTGAAAAATTGGGCGTGCAAAATTATTCAGCCCCCTTAAGTTAATACTTTGTAGCGCCACCTTTTGCTGCGATTACAGCTGTAAGTCGCTTGGGGTATGTCTCTATCAGTTTTGCACATCGAGAGACTGAAATTTTTGCCCATTCCTCCTTGCAAAACAGCTCGAGCTCAGTGAGGTTGGATGGAGAGCATTTGTGAACAGCAGTTTTCAGTTCTTTCCACAGATTCTCGATTGGATTCAGGTCTGGACTTTGACTTGGCCATTCTAACACCTGGATATGTTTATTTGTGAACCATTCCATTGTAGATTTTGCTTTATGTTTTGGATCATTGTCTTGTTGGAAGACAAATCTCCGTCCCAGTCTCAGGTCTTTTGCAGACTCCATCAGGTTTTCTTCCAGAATGGTCCTGTATTTGGCTCCATCCATCTTCCCATCAATTTTAACCATCTTCCCTATCCCTGCTGAAGAAAAGCAGGCCCAAACCATGATGCTGCCACCACCATGTTTGACAGTGGGGATGGTGTGTTCAGGGTGATGAGCTGTGTTGCTTTTACGCCAAACATAACGTTTTGCATTGTTGCCAAAAAGTTCGATTTTGGTTTCATCTGACCAGAGCACCTTCTTCCACATGTTTGGTGTGTCTCCCAGGTGGCTTGTGGCAAACTGTAAACGACACTTTTTATGGATATCTTTAAGAAATGGCTTTCTTCTTGCCACTCTTCCATAAAGGCCAGATTTGTGCAGTATACAACTGATTGTTGTCCTATGGACAGAGTCTCCCACCTCAGCTGTAGATCTCTGCAGTTCATCCAGAGTGATCATGGGCCTCTTGGCTGCATCTCTGATCAGTCTTCTCCTTGTATGAGCTGAAAGTTTAGAGGGACGGCCAGGTCTTGGTAGATTTGCAGTGGTCTGATACTCCTTCCATTTCAATATTATCGCTTGCACAGTGCTCCTTGGGATGTTTAAAGCTTGGGAAGTCTTTTTGTATCCAAATCCGGCTTTAAACTTCTCCACAACAGTATCTCGGACCTGCCTGGTGTGTTCCTTGTTCTTCATGATGCTCTCTGCGCTTTAAACGGACCTCTGAGACTATCACAGTGCAGGTGCATTTATACGGAGACTTGATTACACACAGGTGGATTCTATTTATCATCATTAGTCATTTAGGTCAACATTGGATCATTCAGAGATCCTCACTGAACTTCTGGAGAGAGTTTGCTGCACTGAAAGTAAAGGGGCTGAATAATTTTGCACGCCCAATTTTTCAGTTTTTTATTTGTTAAAAAAGTTTGAAATATCCAATAAATTTCGTTCCACTTCATGATTGTGTCCCACTTGTTGTTGATTCTTCACAAAAAATTACAGTTTCATATCTTTATGTTTGAAGCCTGAAATGTGGCAAAAGGTCGCAAAGTTCAAGGGGGCCGAATACTTTCGCAAGGCACTGTATCTGTTGTATTTTGTATTTAATTATATCCTGATGTAACTATCACTGACACTGTTATCTGCTACGTTATTGAATCATATTTTGTCATATACTTGTACTTGCTAGAACCGAAGTCATTGTATTTTATCTTGCTCTTAATTGTATTAATACTTGTACTGTGATTCTTGAAATGTATTTTTGTTTATAACTGTAAGTCGCCCTGGATAAGGGTATCTGCTAAGAAATAAATAATAATAATAATAATAATAATAATACACATGACAGATCAAATTTTTTAAATTTGCTTAAGTTAAGGCGTGAAGATGTTCCTGAAGTAAATCAATGGATGCAGCGAACTAACTTCAAATGTGCTGAAAAAGGTGCTTAAGAACATTCAGAGCTGTGATTTTTTTTTCTATTATGATTGATGAAACTGCAGACATAAGCACCCATGAACAAGTTTCTGTTTGTATTCGTTGGGTCAGAGAGAGCTTGGATATTCACAAAGACTTTATTGGGTTCTACAAGACAGCTAAAACAACAGCAGAAGAACTGTTCAACATTGTCAAAGATGTACTAACAAGGTGTGGCTTGGATTTAAAAAGGTGTAGGAGACAGTGTTTTGATGGGGCTAGTAATGTCTCGGGCATAAGAAATGGAGTGCAGGCTAAAGTCCGTGAAATTGAACCTCGCGCGATCTTTGTTAATTGTTTGGCTCACTCTCTAAGTTTGTTTGCTCAGTTACTGGAATTTTTTTCAGATGACTTCTGAGCAAGATCGCACTGAACTTGGTGCCAAAGCTAATGGATTTTGTTCAAGACTGGAGATGTTTGCTGTGTACTGCTTTTGAAGTTATTCTTCAAAGCCAATTGACTTACAACAGTTAACAATTCCAAGATGCCGTAAAACACCTGCAAGGTACACTGGAACTGCTACAGCTTATCATGCCACAACCGAACTGGAACACTACCGACCACAGTATCTCGAGTTTATAGATACTGCAAAATCTGAATTGTCAGAGTGATTTGACAGCAACAACCTTAATCACTACCAAGCTTTAGAAAACGTACTACTACACGTCAAGAGCAATGGTATCTTAAGTTAGTCAGGAACCGAAGTCAGGAGACTTTTCCCACAAGTTGAACAACTTGTACGTTTGCTGCTTCACCAGCATCTTCAGCCCAAGCAGAACGCAGTCTCAGCAGCCTACGACGGCTGAAGTCCTGGCTGCGCAGCAGCATGACACAAAGCAGACTGAACTCCGTAGCAGCTTGTCACACACACCAAGACATTCTGGATGACATCAATCTGACTGAACTGGAAAAGGAATTCTGTTCCAGATCAGACATAAGAAAAAACCTATTTGGAAAATATTAGATGAGTGACCTTATTCCTTCATAAATATATTTGTGTCGAAACATTTTTTTTTCCTTCTAAATACCATAGTTATTAAATCACTCTACTTTGTCAAGTTACAATGCGATTAAAAATGGCGTTTCTAAAGCAGATTAGTTTATAGTTAAAATACACATTAACTATAAACTGTCTTCAGCATTATTCAAATGCTGGGGACAAAGTAGAATGTACAGATCAGTACTAAAATGTCAATTTTTCTAAATAAGATAGTGGAAATCGTTTAAGCAACTAATGTATGTCAAAGAAAAGGAGATGGTGTTGAATTCTCAAATGCTCTGCAACCCCTTACAATTGTTCCAAGATATCACATTATTTTTACATACAATTACATTATGTTTTACACATTATTTTTACATACAATTAACCATTTATACAGTTGGGTTTTTACTGGAGAAATCTAAGTAAAGTACCGTGCTCAAGGGTACAGCAGCAGTGTCCCCACCTGGGATTGAAACCATGACCCTCCGGTCAAGAGTCCAGAGCCCTAACCACTACTCCACACTGCTGCCCTTTATGTTTTACTTTTACCAAATATATATAGGCTCTCCTTCAGCGTAGCTAATTCTCAGAAATGATGTTCCTTTTTTGTCCAGCGGGGACCACAAATAGTGTTATTCTCATCGACCAGTATAGAGACAGGAAATCGTAACTCCTTGTGCCAATAGTGACCATAATGAGCGTTACACTCACAGGAAACCAAAAATTTTCAGAGCTCCAGCTCAAATTCTCAGAATGAGAATGAAGATGATGGATTATGGCTCGAAAAATCTCAGTTTGGAGAATTCTCAGCTGGCTGGCTTCATCTTTCAAAATACTGCTTGTCTCAACTAATCGTGTAGCACTGATGACAGTTAACACAAGACGATTGCCAACTGAAGGTTGTAGATTCAAATCCCACGTATACCAGACCTTTTTATATATTTATATAGTTTTTTTTGTTTTTTTTTTTGCAGGAAAATGCTCCATTCTAAAACAGAAATAAGTAATTTAATATAAATTATATAGACATCACAATAAGTGTGTTCCCTGGTATATTTCCATGTAGACATAACAAGTTAATTGTCATTAAACTCAGATGCCCTGTAATGTACATATGCATGGATAAAAGTGCCTGGGGTCTGCAAAAATCTGCAAAAAAATACGTCGGAAGGAGATGGACATTTTTACCTTCCTTTCAATCATAGACTTTGCTGACCTTGTACCATGGTGAAACTACAAGACTACCCCTCCCACCTCCCACCTCCCCGCTCCTCTGGTATGAATCCTCCCTTTCAACTGTACCTTCCAGAAATCTGTGTGACTCCCCCAGGCCATTATAATACAGTGATGGTACATTGTGTTTTCTGATGGATCAAGTTTCTAGTTCCACTTCAGGAATGGTTGTGTCCAGATATTTCTGATATTGCAGGTACCGTCAAAATACAAACAAAAAGGTTTTGTGTTTAAACGTGTGTTTAATAAAAAAAAAAAGTACTGAAGCTATGTCTTGTAGTCTGGTTCAATATTTTCTTTTTTCAATTTTCTCTATCCCGGGTCATGTAAAGCTGGCAGGTGGTGTCAGGAGGTGTCGGGTGACTTACTTGCAGTGCTGGCTGTTTCCAGATGATCTGATATTGTGTTTTATGTTACTATCCAAGGTTTTGTGGGTAAGGGGACACGATTATATAAAAAGGGCAGTCCTTTTTTTTTTTTTTTTTTTTTTTTTTGTAAATTGTATTGAAGGTAGCTATAAATAATACACAGTTCTACCAAAACCTCAGCATACCATACCTAAGAACTATGTCCCACTCCAAGGAGTACAACCAAGGTCCCATCTGGTATAAGCAATTTACTTATAAACTCTCTTTTAGGTAATTTTGTAAACAAAGCATTCATACACAGTGGCCACCCGAAAAAAAAATATGCATGCATGCATCCATGAACCCATTATACAAACTAACCAGAACTTTCTCTCTAAGATGCTATTCATGTTGGTGTAATATACATACATTGTAAACTTGATATTCTCTTTATTTTTTCAGAGACATTAAACCCGATAACATTCTTCTTGATGAACACGGTAAGTAGTGAACAGTTTTCAATATAACAATCTGTAATTATATCGAGACTGATATAAGTGAATCATTGATTTGTTGCCTCTAATATACATGTGCTGCTAATATAAATAACACCTAACTGGTGGTTGCATTCTTATATTGAGTTAAGTGTGTCTGACTAAAAGGGCTTTCAGCAAAACTTGTATTACTAAAACTTATAACTGTAACTCTCTTTTACATAGACTGGTGGTGAAATTTCTGTTCTGTTAATTTCTGTTAAGATCATCACTTAAACAAGCTATAGCATAGAATATACTGCTTAGCACTGTATATAACAGGAAACCCATAAAGAGCAGATATTCTGGTAACATTTGAATAAGAAAGCGTGCCAGTGTGGCTGATTCAAATAAGATTTTTTAATATGACTTGGCTTACCACTTCATCAGTTTTGATGTTTGTCCACATTCATTCCCTTGGGTGAATTAATTGAGTACTTAATAAAGATGGAATTAGGCAAAATCCTTTCATGCTGCTATGAGCACCTTCAACAAACAACAGCACTCTGGGTAATTAGATGCTGTGATACTGTAACCTTATTTTCTGGTGGAATCATTCGATCAGGAAGTTCTTACAGGAAAGTAAGGAAGGGGCAGGGAATTTTTCAGATTGTCAAATGCCAATTTCATGAGCTGCAAGGATTGTTTTATTCAGATTTTTCATACTGATAGTCTATTAATGCTTACCTGATGGACATCTCAAACTACAACTGGCAGTCACCTTGCTGCTTCAATATTGGTCAGTTTATCATTGGATTTAATTGCATTTTGACTAATATTAAAAACTGACAACGTAAAAAAAAAACATTCCGAAATATATCTCGAACTTGTATAAGTCTTGCCATACTACTAATAGTATTTAGAAAAAATAATAATAATAATAATTTGGTTGGAGAAAAAAAACAAACAACCAAACAATATTTCTTTAAAAATGTTGTGGGAAATGTTATAAGAAAGGTATTGAAATAGTAAAGTTAATATGGGACCAAAGGAGAACCTGTAAGCTCTGCAATTGATGAGATTCAATTTTTATGTTTAATCAGAGTATATAGATCAATATTACTATATGTTTGTTTTGCAGGGCATGTGCATATTACTGACTTTAATATTGCCACTGTATTGAAAGACTCAGAAAAGGCTACATCTATGGCTGGAACTAAGCCTTACATGGGTAAGTTACTCACAAAAAAAAAAATGTAATTGTATGTAAAAAATAATGTGATCTCTTGTAACAATTGTAAGTCGTCCTGGATAAGGACGTCTGCTAAGAAATAAAAAATAATAAACAATAATAATCTAGATTTATATGAAATAATGTATTAATGACTTTAATATTGCCACTGTATTGAAAGACTCAGAAAAGGCTGCATCTGTGGCTGGAACTAAGTTACTCAATCTAGATTTATATGAAATAATGCATACATTTAATCCAAAACATTTTGACCTTCTTTTGATCGTTGTACGGGTTTTAACTTGAGTAAATGTGGTATTACTTACTACCACATGGGATGTTGCAGGGGTAGAGTCAATGGTTACACTGTGTGCTTCATGTGCTCAGAGTTTAGACATGATTCTGAGAGCTCTAATGGGAGTTTTAAAAAATCACCAGGGTGTATTGACAAAAACAGAAACCGATGATTAAAAGTAACTGTTTATCCCAGCATTTTGTTCAGTTCGGCATGGACAAAGCCACAAAAAAAAATGTGTTATTCCTGATTCAAATTAGCTGAGAAACTGAAAGAAAGTCACATTAGTGCAAAACCGTGTATTGTGTTTGAAGTCTGAGAGTTTCACAGTATGCAATCTTTAGTGGCTTGTTATTCATGTATGTGTGGGTGTTTTTATTTGATGTAAAAGCAAACCATTTACTAGTTCCCATGCTGTGACAATGTTTTTAGTTACCAATTTACTTTCAAGATGACAACAAAGGTACAAGAAAACAGCAATGTAATTCTCCCCTCTTAAAAAAAAAAATAAGAAAAGTGTTAAATCATAGGAGACTATTTTATTAGATTGTTTATTGCTATAGTGCCCAGCTTGAAGCTGCCTACACACTGGGCAAGTAAAGAGCAAGGATATTTACATAAGGGAAAGGTCAGAGCACACTTTCATTAATGACTCTTCATTCAATGATTCCTTTTCATTCATTCAAATTACAAATAGTTCAATGTCATGATTTTAATTATGTTTAACAAAATACCACTTACTGCTTGTTCAACACAAAACTACATAAGCATGTGTATGTAAATAATGCATTTATTTTATTCCATGGGGAAAACCTTGATTTAGCAGACTGTGTTTCTGCCTTTTTCAAGAGCTTAGAAGTACCATTATCGATCCTCAATGGCAATGTAGTAACACTTTTGTATGAAACTGTTTGATGCTAAGAGGCACCATCCTCTGATAATTGTAGGAAAGCAGACAGACTTCACAGAGAGCATGATATTAACATTGGTTATTAACACTGGATATTACCACTGGATATTAACATTGGATCTTCCCATACAAGACAGTAATAGTAAACACATTTAACCCCAGCAATCATTTGGCAATGAGGAAATGTCCATCTCAATAGTTGTTTCCTGCTTAAATATTTTATTAAATAAATGCATGCTATTGAATTCAGTAAGTACAAAATAAAAGTTTTTTTCATATCATTATAGTGTAAACCAAGTCTAATTTATGGCTTCTTTATGTTTTTAATTTCTATTAATCTTCGCACATGAATTGCATTTACTAAAAACAGAATCATTCAATTATTTTATCCAGGTTATTCATAGCAAGTTATTGATACTGGTTCATGTAGTGTATTGTAGACAATAGCTGAGTTCGTTCACTTTTATCAGAAATGCTTGATTACATGGTATTAAGGTGCTCCTAATTTAAGTCATAACAGATACATTTTCATACTTTGCTTGATCACAGCTAAGCTCATTGTGTTTTAGGAATATAAAAAAGGCATTAAACCATATCCCCCCCCCCCCCCCCCCCATGTGGCAGCAGCTCCTTTGCAGTAATTCAGTTTAAACCACCCCTTAGTTTATACGCATTGTCTATAGCCTCGATAAATATTTTTAATCAATAAATTCAGTCATATTTTATGTATCAGTAGTTTTTTACTATTTAAAATGGTAAGGCCCACCAATTACAGGGTGGCAGCATAAACCCTTGTTTTGATTGTGTAGTGACTTGTACATTTGCCATTTTCTGCATGCTTGGCTTATCATTTTGACAGCATAACACTGATAAGTTTCTCTGGAGCTTTTTCTGTGCAAGTGTATCATCTAATTATATTTCTAATAGGCCCGCTAACCTTAATTGAATGTTATGACCGCTTTCTTGGCATTGTCAATGTTCTTGTAATTGGATATTCCGAATAATTGTCTCCCCATTACAGTCTCCAATACAATGAACCCATTTTTAAGTCAGCCTATTGACACCAGTATATACATATAAATAACAAAATGTATTTTGACCAGATTTCTAAGTAACAAATTACTTGGAGTTGGTAGAACGGGCTCATAATAGATACAAATCTTTTCAGTTAAATAAGGCTACATAATGTACAGTGCACAAGTCTGGATCTGAACTTCAAAGGGATTCAATAGTAATTGAGTTATTTGTTCAGTAGAAGTAGCTAATAGTTTAGTTTTTTGCAGGCTATGTGGGAAATATTTCAAATTTGCAATGTTATATTTTGATACCTTTTAAATATGATATTTGTTTTATATATAATGAAAAATTACCTGCTCACACAATAATTACATGAATTTACTTAACCCTTTGTTAGCGTCAAAGGGTGCAAACAAGCTGCTCCCCAGCATGTTTAAAATTAAGATATCCCAAAACTTTTTGAAGATGTATCCTTATATGTGATTAAACAACAATTGATTACTTTCATTTTGATACCAAGCATGTCCTTTTTCAAAATAAATATGGAATTGTTTTAGGGTCGTTTTGCATCCCTTTCTGCCTTTCCAAGGGTTGCAAAAAAATATACATTTTTTCACATACCACAAATCAAAGCTTGTGCTTACTGACAGAATCAATTATTGTGTGTAGCAGGGAAGCTCGGGGAGATGTAGAAAAGGTAGATCACTTCTTAAATTATGAACCATAATGTGTGTTTATGTGTGTGGGATGCCTTTGTACCCCTTTCCACCTTCCATGTGAGCCCTGTTATTGCTGCTGATGAAGGGTTAATATTCAGCCTATAATAGTCAGGCTATTAATTTAGTCAGGCTATTAATTTAGGATGATGATGCATTAGCCAAAAACACAATCTGTCTATTTAAAGATAATCTGTATGCTCTTGCGAGAACATCTGCTTGCAGAAATTCTCTATATGTAGACTTTGTGAAGTTGTATGGAAAATGCAAGTGCATAAATCAACCTTGCTATGTAAAAGTGATTAAATAAGATTGAGTTCTTCCATATGCCCAGCTCTGGCATTGTTTGCTCTTTCCAGAAAAAGAGCAATGCGAGCCACACTTGATAGCTCACAAAGCTGTTGTTTTTTTCTTAAGTTTTTTGACAGCTACTATCATAAGAATAACTTTCTTTTCTGGAAATTGAATTGATGCCAGTCATAGAATAATTCCATGGAAAAACTAAACTAAGCTTTGAAGGTGCCCTCCATGGACAATCCATAGTATTTTGTATTTAAAGATGTCTGTTGGAACAGGGTAAGCTGATAAATACATCTTGGTTATCCATGGTTATTTCAATGTAGGTTAATCCTTTTCACTCCTTTCCAAGTTTGGCCAATCAGGTCCTGTGACATACAATATCTGGACAATGGCACATGTTCATGGCAGACAATACTACAAGTACCCTGGGTAATCCTAGCTGTCAGTGAACATACGTTATTTTGCTGTGTGGCTAGTGTGGCTAAGCTTGATCAACCTATACCACACATGGATAAATAGCTGGATTTTATTAGAGCATTTTACTGGTGAATCCTCTTGGGTTACATTAACCACCTTTAGAGACACTCCCTGATAACTACAGACAGGTAGGTGGTTAATGCAATCCAAGCAACCATATTAGCTAAACATGGCGATAAAATAAATAGTTCTGAATAGATCACGAGAATACTTACAAATTAAAGGCCCCCAATGGCAGATTTAAATGCTTGGTTGGTTTTCTAAAATCTTGCTTTTTGTAGAACCTTGGTGTATTTTGGGGGGCTAAAGCCAGGACTCCTCTCCTGAGTCATCCTGCTAAAATATCTGTCAGTCAACCTTTAATTACCTGTCAGTCACCCTGTTTACACCGTAGCCAGCTTCTTGGGGCCAGGGTGATCTGATGGGGTGTCGACTGTGGTGTAACTTCTGTCCTGTCTCAGGCAATCCTTCGTTATCACAGCACAAGATAGAATCAGGACAGAGACAGTCTCTGAGTTATCAAAGTTGGTGTCCTGGGGATGGGGGAACACTGTTGTTCACAAGCCCGAAGGGCCAGCTGCATGCAATCACTGCTTGCTACAGTCTCAAAGGCACCTCGCGTTCAATTTAATGTATATAGAAATACAAGGTACACACGTATCATATAGAACACACATATCATATAGAATATAATTTTCCTCTTCATTAGCAACCGCCTCTACTTCAGGATCCTCTGCTGTTTCAGTAGTTAATTGCACTCACTCTCTCCTCAACTGAGATACACTATTATTGAAGGTAAAGACGTTAATTTGGTCTCGATTCTTATTGCGATCTCAGAATTTCTGGACCACAGGGTAGTTGACTGTGGAGATCTGTCTGTCTGATCTGTCTCTAAAATCTCGGGATCCGTGGCTGTGACTCCACCACCCTTTCTACCTCTGATGAGGAGACTGAAGAGGGGGCTGCTTTTGGACAGCCTCAAATTATTTTCCCCTGCTCTCATTTTTATTTATTTATGTATTTATTTATTTTTATGAATTGTGCGTCTGCAGTTTCTTCTATTCATTCTCTAGCTCTGCCTGCTTTTTCAACATGCAAAGATTCTCATTGAAGACCCATCAAACATTCCGGCGGCAGACAGCTGTGCAATAATATAAATTCCTTATTCTGCATTTCCAAAGGATGCTATTTTTTACATATGTGCAGTTTTGTGTCGATGCTCATTCAGGTTCCATCTGTCATCTTAATAAATTAAATTGGAACACATTCACTCTCTCATTCAGTCCTTTCAGATCTCTCTCCTACAACGGCCTCTGTTTTACTATAACTTCAATGCTACCCCCCATGACCTCTCACTCTATACGGATGCTTCTTCTGTTGGTTTGGTGATATTCTCTTAATCAATGGTTCTCAGATGTCTGGCCCCAGAAATAATACAAAAAAAATAATCTTCCTCCTGAGCTTAAATCCACAGCCGTACTTGAAGGATTCCCTATTGTTGTCGCAACCTATCTTTGGGGCTCTTTTTGGCAGAAAAATCTTAATCCTTTGCGGTCCATTTATTCAGAGCCTGTCAGGCGCGTCAGGTCCAATTTATTTTCACACAAGCTGTTTCTTTTACACAGACTGTTTAAAAGTATATCAACAGGACACTCAGTACTGCATCTCCAGCCCTGCCCCACTCCTTGTTCGCTGTATTTATCACATATCTCTTCATAGTAGTGCATACTGATAAATTATCTCCTGATCACTCGTTTTATCACCAAACTCCTCAAGTCATTATTTTATTACTATAACATCTCAAAGAGCTTGGCAAATGTCAGCGATATTCTTTGAATGCTGGATGCGGAAGCAGCAATCTTGTTTGTTTGTGTCTGTGGTGAATAGACTATGCGTATTGCTCAGATCCACTTCCGTTTTTTTTTTTTCGGCTTCCCGACCTTAGAGGCCGACTACGTCGCTTTGCCCCCCGAGAGGAAGGTTCCCGCTGGCCAGAGGGGACCCCCGGCCAAATAATTAACTATATTTAATTTTCCATTCTCCTGCTAATCTATTCATTTGCACCTGTGCCACTCTCCCCCTTCGGAGAGCAAACTGCTCCCAACTTTCAAGCTAGTCATTTGACTTCACTTATTGAAGGTGGCTCTTGCAGCTGGGAGGGGGGGAGAGACCCCTAGCCCTCTTTATGTATTTATTTCTTTATTCTCTTTTCCAGCACTTTTGTTCTCCCTGTGTAGATCGCGAGGCTCTCCATGCAGCCTCGGAGCGTCAGCCGAGTCTGACCTTTCTCGACTAGATGACTCAGTAAGCCAGAGACCTTGGTTCGTCCTCCTATACTTCCTTAGTTTCCCCTTGGGGGAAGTCCTCGCTTCGGAATAAAAAATAACTAGTTTTGGTCTGCTTGGAGAATGATATTTTCATGCAAAAGTTCAAATCCAATTAATGAGATAAATTCTGTTCAGTGTCACTTCTTTTCCTAATAGGTTTCCTTTGAAGAATAAAAAAGCAGCTTTTCTTTTTTGTATTCTGTGTGGAGAATATTCGTTCTACTGTATTTAAAAGAATGTGCTCATATCTTAAACATGAAAGGATTTAAAAGGATACTCATGCATGCTAACCTTTTAAACGCGTACTTCTTTGAAGATGAGGGGTTCCATTGGCCAGGGCAAGTACTATAGGACTGGACTCAGTGTTGTGTCATTTGCATGTTATGATACTTCACAACACATCTCTGCTTGCTCTCTCTCAATCAAATCTCTTTTAACAATTACAAAATATGTATTGATTACAAAACTCTGTCTTAAAAGTGAGAAAAACACAAGGTGTTTGCTATCGAGATAACTGCTGATTCCAGGTTAAACCGATGCTGTACTGTTAAGAAAATACATTTTAGCCACAGAGGTGGCAGTCAGGTTTCAAGGAGGAGAAAGCTTGTGTCCCTATACAGCTAAATACTACTTTTAGCGGATGTGAACAATCTGAATTCCCAACACAATCTGCTTTCTGATTAATTAGAGCACTGAAACTGTGAAAAACGGAACTATGAAAGATAATACAAATTATTTGGTCTTCTAGACTCCTTCTCAATGAATACTTTTTCTGTTTCTCTCTCTACAGCTCCTGAAGTGTTTCACTCTTTTATGGAGGGAGGCCCTGGTTACTCCTATCCTGTAGACTGGTGGTCACTGGGGATCACGGCATATGAACTGCTGAGAGGCTGGGTAACACAATAGCTTCATTCACTTTGGCCTGTATTATATATATATATATATATATATATATATATATATATATATATATATATATATACAGACGTGCTCAAATTTGTTGGTACCCTTACAGCTCATTGAAATAATGCTTCATTCCTCCTGAAAAGTGATGAAATTAAAAGCTATTTTATCATGTATACTTGCATGCCTTTGGTATGTCATAGAATAAAGCAAAGAAGCTGTGAAAATAGATGAATTATTGCTTATTCTACAAAGATATTCTAAAATGGCCTGGACACATTTGTTGGTACCCCTTAGAAAAGATAATAAATAATTGTATTATAGTGATATTTCAAACTAATTAGTTTCTTTAATTAGTATCACACATGTCTCCAATCTTGTAATCAGTCATTCAGCCTATTTAAATGGAGAAAAGTAGTCACTGTGCTGTTTGGTATCATTGTGTGCACCACACTGAACATGGACCAGAGAAAGCAAAGGAGAGAGTTGTCTGAGGAGATCAGAAAGAAAATAATAGACAAGCATGGTAAAGGTAAAGGCTACAAGACCATCTCCAAGCAGCTTGATGTTCCTGTGACAACAGTTGCAAACATTATTAAGAAGTTTAAGGTCCATGGAACTGTAGCCAACCTCCCTGGGCGCGGCCGCAAGAGGAAAATCGACCCCAGATTGAACAGAAGGATAGTGCGAATGGTAGAAAAAGAACCAAGGATAACTGCCAAAGAGATACAAGCTGAACTCCAAGGTGAAGGTACGTCAGTTTCTGATCGCACCATCCGTCGCTTTTTGAGCGAAAGTGGGTTCCATGGAAGAAGACCCAGGAGGACTCCACTTTTGAAAGAAAAACATAAAAAAGCCAGACTGGAATTTGCTAAAATGCATATTGACAAGCCACAATCCTTCTGGGAGAATGTCCTTTGGACAGATGAGTCAAAACTGGAGCTTTTTGGTAAGTCACATCAGCTCTATGTTCACAGACGAAAAAATGAAGCTTTCAAAGAAAAGAACACCATACCTACAGTGAAATATGGAGGAGGCTCGGTTATGTTTTGGGGCTGCTTTGCTGCGCCTGGCACAGGGTGCCTTGAATCTGTGCAGGGCACAATGAAATCTCAAGACTATCAAGGCATTCTGGAGCAAAACGTACTGCCCAGTGTCAGAAAGCTCTGTCTCAGTCACAGGTCATGGGTCCTCCAACAGGATAATGACCCAAAACACACAGCTAAAAGCACCCAAGAATGGATAAGAACAAAACATTGGACTATTCTGAAGTGGCCTTCTTTGAGTCCTGATCTGAATCCTATCGAACATCTATGGAAAGAGCTGGAACTTGCAGTCTGGAAAAGGCACCCATCAAACCTGAGACAGCTGGAGCAGTTTGCTCAGGAAGAGTGGGCCAAACTACCTGTTAACAGGTGCAGAAGTCTCATTGAGAGCTACAGAAAACATTTGATTGCAGTGATTGCCTCTAAAGGTTGTGCAACAAAATATTAGGTTATGGTCCCATCATTTTTGTCCATGCCATTTTCATTTGTTTTCTTATTTACAATATTATGTTGAATAAAAAATCAAAAGCAAAGTCTGATTTCTATTAAATATGGAATAAACAATGGTGGATGCCAATTACTTTTGTCAGTTTCAAGTTATTTCAGAGAAAATTGTGCATTCTTCGTTTTTTGTGGAGGGGTACCAACAAATTTGAGCATGTCTGTATATATATATGTATATATTGTATATATATGTATATATATATATATATACACTGCTGTGCAAAAGTCTTAGACATGTTGCATTTTTCTACTCTGATGCATTATGAGCATCAACAATTTACTCAAAGCCTCCACTAGTGTTTAAAGAAGGAACAACATTGAGTGAAATAGCTTGCATCACTTGATTTTCAAGGTGTGGTATCCGAAGCATAATCAACAAGTACAGAGAAACATAATTTGTAACTGACAAACAGGACTGGAAGACCCAAAAAGCTATATATATGTTGCATGACATCGGTTAGAAGAATTCAGAGTCGGTTCTAGGCCTTCTAGGCCCTGGAAAGGGTTAATTACACTGTTTTTGCCCCGAAAGCACTACGAACTAATGCGCACGTGTTTGTGGCTGCAGGTAGAAATAATCACTGTTTTACATAATGGTAACGTTGCTCTTAAATTACTGTGGTTGATTCTTTGACTGAAGTGATATTATCAGCTCATCATCTAACCATCTTGTGCAATTAAATCACTTAAACTCCTGACGGTAAACAATCTAACAAAATCTACTGGGCTGCAAGACGCAAGAGATGAAAAAAATCTATTCGTGTTGACTCAAAACTTTATTTAGGCACTCTATGATTTGACTGGCGAAAGATAACATTGGTTTATTGGAGTTCACAAAGACAACTTTTTTCAGCTTGGTACGGTAACCTTTTCACATCCTTGTTTGTTTAATTCTTGCTCTTTTTGCTGCATTACAGCCCTTCATTAATTACATTAAGTTTTCAGAGCATTTTGTTTATGGCACATGTGCAAGACACAAACCTTAAGTGTATTTTTATTTGTTGCTGTTCTTGTTCTACATTTCTAAACAACTGTTCATTTTAAGCTACTTTTTACACAACTTAGATCAAGAAGAATTAATACTGATGGAAAGCCCAAGTCAGAGTTTATCAACAGATCATTCACAACTCTGACAAGGGCCATCTCGGTGCTATGTGCAGCATGAAAACCAGACTGAAACTTCTTGAATATACTGTTAAGAAATTACTGTTACTATTAGAAATTCCTGCAATTGAATTGCAGCAACTCTGTAGAACTTTATCTAAGAATGGTATGTTGGAGACTGGCCTATAGTTATTGAGGACTTTAGGCTCCAAATTGTGTTTCTTAAGCATAGGCTTTACCACAGCTACCTTAAGTGCTGAGGGAACTATACTGGAGGAAAGTGAAATATTTATCATTTATAAAATGTGGGTATTAATAACACCAACAACATCTTTCAATAGTTTTGTAGGAATAAGATCAAGAGAGCATGTAGTAGCTCTCATATGTTGAACTAGCTCTGTCAGTTCCTATAAGGTAATCAAAGAAAAAGTTGGTGAAATTGTGCTGGAGTCCTCCTTAATAGAAGGTGTCTGTGAAATCTCATTTCTGATGTCTAGTATTTTATTTTTAAAGAAATGTAAGAAATCATTGTAGCTGTGAGAGGAGCCAATGTCAAGGGTAGGACTATTAGGGGAAGGATTAATTATTATTTAATTTGTTTCAATTAAATTAGAATAATCTGATGATCTAGCCAATGCCAGAGCTTCCTATATTTAACCAGATGGCCCATCCATGCGATGCAATGAACATGCAGTTTAGATTCCCGCCATCTCCGTTCTATTTTATGATCCTCATATTTCATCTTCCGAGTTGTATCATTAAACCACAATGAGCTTTTTTTAAAAGGCACTCTCTGAGTTTTGATTGGTGCTACAGTATACCAGTCATGGCACCAGTCATGTTGGTGCTGTAGGTATTAACCAGCTCATCTACTGATAAGGACTCAGAGAGTGGCAATGAGCTCATTATATCAGAAAGCTTAACAGCAGTTGAAGAATTAATTACCTGGGATTTAAATGTACTGTCCACAGTCTTTATAGATACTGGCAGATTCACCTAAAAAAGAATGGCAAGATGATCAGAAATAGTAAGATCTAGGGTTATGATGTTCTTAACAGCTAAACCACGAGAAATTATCAGATGGCCATGATTATGCATAGAACCTTTGACATGCAGGATATAATCTAAGGAATCCAGTAGCCTAAAAAATTCCAAGGAGTTAGAATCAGAATCAATGTCAACCGGCAATGGACTGTTTAACGTCAAGCTTAAAACTTCAAAAGATGAATAACCTTCATTTGGTGGCATTCTGGGGACTACATTCCCAGTTCAACAAACCACAGAGTATACAATTCAAGGTTCACACAGTACCTTTCTCCTTCCGACCACACAGGTCTCTTCACAGGCTTCACACAGACAGCCTTTTACAAACAGTTTGACCTGCTTAAATACCTGCCTGGTAATTCCAGGCAGGTGTCACTAAATTAAATTAGAGCCAAGTGAACCTCTTCCTGCCTCACTCCCATGGCATTCTGGGGAATGTAGTCCCATTACCCACCGTGACCACCTTTTTGACATAGTTCTAAACTAGCTGCTTGGCTATTTCAGCAGAATATTTATGACACAACTATAGCTCTGTAAGGCAAAAACATCTTTGTTTTCTGTATTCACTAGTCATTTCTTTGGGTTAAAGGGTTATTGTTCAGTGCTCACAAGGTTATTTTTTTAAAGCTTGGTAACTTATGTTAAGTACATCTCTGATACTAAAGAAACAAAATATTCTGTGAATAGTTACTTAAACATTGTCACTTAACTGAGCAAAACAGAACATATAAAGTACAGGCGTTTATGAACATATTAAAGGTCAGTAAATTGGGGGTCCCCAGTGATTGCTCTTACAGAAGCACTAAGTGCAGGGAGAGTCATGCCAGAGGAGGACCAATTGCTGATCTTGTCTGAACTTTGTGCTCACGTGGGTTACCGAAGAAAATCATCTGAAGTTAGACAGATCGTCTCAAATTTCAATAGAAACTGTTCTTTTAAAATCTTACAGCAAAGTTATGAAAGACAGTTTTCAGGTACCAGTAGCATTCCATGATGTGATTTGTTAATATTTTGTATTTATTTTTTCTATTAGCGACCTTACGACATTCATTCCATCACCCCAGTGGATGACATTCACAACATTTTCCGAGCAGAGCGAGTGCACTACTCCTCCACCTGGTCCACAGGCATGGTGTGGTTACTGAGAAAGGTTAGTTACAATAGCTTATTGCAGCTTATCTGATTTGATGGAATCTAGCTGGGGGAATTATACCAAGTTGTTAATACATCTCTTTGTTTAAGTTTAAACACAGATTATTTGTATTTGTTTTATTGAGTTCACTGGCATGCTGCTGATATCCCACAATTTACAGTTTTACATTACTGCATTGCAAAACCAAATAGGCACGTCTAATGATTTAGGCAATGATTTTTTTTATATGTATATATGTATAGCTTCTTGCCAAAGACCCAGAGTGCCGTCTTTCAAGTGTTACAGATATCCAGAGCTCCCCCTACCTGGCTGATGTGAACTGGGATGCTGTTCTGGAGAAGACTGTTTCCCCTGGCTTTCTTCCAAATGTAAGAGTTTTACCTTATCTTTTTTTAGCACCATTTTAAATGGACTATTTTGAAAGGAAATTAATCAAAGTACAGCTTGTCCTGTGTATGCTTTTAAAAGCAGTATAAAATATTAAGTAAGCCTATACCATCGGATTATTTTATCTCCCTGCATGGTGATCTGCACACCTATATTAACAATGCTTCCTATTAGTGTGGTCATGAAGACAGGAGTTTGGTTGAGGAGCTACGCACACCCTTACAGGCCCAAAGTCAACTTAGAGCCAGGGCACTTTAACATACAAATCTACAGAGCCAGCGGATTCCTCATTTCACACATACTCAAGATGTGCAAAAAACACAGGATTTATTTTTACTTGTTAGCTTTGAATATATTACGAAAGAATTATATGTCTAGAGTTGGTTTTGAGCATTGCTAGCTCAAAAAGAATTGTGTGGTAATATATTCTGACCCATATTATTATTTTATATGTTTCTTACCTTCTTTCTTAAGCTGTTTTTGTTTGGCTAAGAGTTTAATCTTGCTTGTAACGTGCTGCTGTAGAAAGTACTGCATTCATAGTTATTTCTGTGCAGGTTATGCTGCTATTCTAAAGATAGAAATTGGTTCAATGTCACCCCAAGCTTTTTTATTTATTTTTTACCGAATAATTTGAAAGGTCTTTTTCAGGTTGCTGAACGCAAATATGACATTGTGAGTGTTTTTCTAAAAATATTTGTTTAAATTCTTCTGTCATTGCTGTGAAGCTTGTTTTTGAGAATTGTCCATATCTTAGTTTTGAATGCAGCCTATTGTCCGCTTTACAGTGCTTGTTTTAATTAGTGATAAATATGGCGGCTGTTTACATAAAGCGGCCCAGGAAGGCACTCCACACCGAAGAAGGCGATGACGTAGAAAGGGATCCAATATTAAAAATATGAGTCACGTTCATATTTATGAATGGGATGTAACGAATAACATAAATAAGTTTCAAAACTGTTCAAAAGTGTTGCTAGTTTTCTGGGATTTCAAACAAAAATTACAATTTTATTATTATTTTATTTTTTACTTTAAAACTATTAAACAAACCTGGTATGTAATTAACTAATTACATTTCAATAAAATACGTACCAACAGAAGTGTTTTTTTTTTTTTTTCGTAACAGCTTTTTTTAAACAATTCACTGCTGCAAATAATTATTTTGAACCTTGAGAAAGTCCATCATAGTCCTTTTGTTTCAGTGAGGCAAAATATGTTTGCTGGGATTCACAAAGTAAATGCCTCAGGAAAACAATCGGCATCCTTCCGCTGCTCATACCAAAAAATGAATCCTCCCATCTGTAGCGCTGCTGTCTTCATGTCGACTCCACAGGGTTTACACTGACATTATATGTGTGTGTGTGTGTGTGTGTGTGTGTCTGTGTGTTTGTGTGTGTGTGTGTCTGTGTCTGTGTGTCAGCGCAATGTGGACGGTAAGTCTACATTGGCAATAACGTACTGTATTTCAGAGATAACTCGTCAGGGAGCCACGGATAAATGTGGTTCTACTATATATATATATATATATATATATATATATATATATATATATATATATATATATATATATATACACACACACACATACAGTAGATGCCACTTATTAGCGAAAAGCCACATTTTCAAGTATATGTATATGGATAAATGATGTATACTATAGTTGTAGAAACAGCGCACTGAAATACACGTCTTGGTTCATTACAGTGTTAAAAAATAAACCCCAAAAACACCAAATATCAGAATAAACAACTGTTTACTAATACTACACTGTAGCCTTCCTCTCCAGTCCATATTTACTATATACAGTCAGCACTCACATATCCGACCCTATAAAATTTTGACTACAGTGACGGTTAAACGAGTGTGACGCATATCTGATTATTTCATTTTGGCCAGTTCCAACCCTTGTCCATTTTTTTCAGGGAACACAAAAAAGATCCAATGTCAAAAATACATAGCTGGGCTCCCGAGTGGCACATCCAGTAAAGGTGCTTTACGTGGAGTGCAGGATGCGCCCTATAGCCTGGAGATCACAGGTTCGAATCCAGGCTATGTTATTGCCGACCGTGACCGGGGGTTCCCAGGAGGCAGTGCACAATTGGCCGATCGTCCCCCGAGTAGGGACGGATTAAGTCGGCAGGGCAATCCACCAGTGCTGATTAAAGACACATCTGAAAATTATAATTAGAAGATGGAGATTTCTTTAAATGGACTTCACTGAGAAAATGTAAGACAAAAGACAACCAGAGGGGAAAGGGGTAGAAGTCACCCAGTGCAACCATTATATACAGAATAACCTGAATAGAAAAACAAGCTGAAGAAGGATTTCATGAGTACAAAACCAAAACAGATTTCAGCAGGTTTTAATTCATATTTAAAGTTATGAATAGATCTGACCCCAGCCAGGCTGCATTGCAAAACAAAAAACGTTTTATTGTTACTCACAGTAAAAATGATGAAACAGTGGTTTGGATTTCATCATTCAGCCTGTACGGGTTGAGATTAGATTCTGTTCTATGTTAAAATGAATAGAATGGCCATAAAACTATAATCAGTTCCATTTGCACATCTAGCCAAAACACATATCGCTTGGTTTCCAGAAACAAACACAATTGTATTAACGGTGGTAATATAGTGTTTTGAGCAGCTATGTAGCCTTTTCTCATCTCGAATCGGCTGTCAAAACACTTTACAAAATAAAGCTTTGATAACACTTGCTCTGTGAGCAAAATGAAGCTTGAAGCATTTTAATATCAACAACACCACAACCTTGGGTTTTCTAAAGAAATGTATAATAATAATAATAATAATAATAATAATAATAATAATAATAATAATAATAATTAGTTTATCCAGGAATATAAATGTATAGATATTTGATTTTTGAATATATCAAAATTACATACATAACAAATACAGAGATTTGGTTAGTTTATTTACTAAATAAACTGGTTCTAGTCATCTCCAAACAAAAGGAGACCCAGCAACATTCATTAATATATCAACACATTAAAAAAAGAGTTACATAGACAAACTACAAATGAAATAAAACATAAATTCTACTCATATCATTTTTACAAATATGTTTGATTCTACATGTTGTCTCCATCATACTGTGTAACTAAGGCAATTCATCATTTATGTTTTTAACAGGAATGTACCGACAATTGATCATGTAATGTATTAAATGTCACTTCTGTTCAATTGGCAGTATGAAATAGAAATCAGGGTGTGCTGACCCCCTCTGTTATGATATACAACCAATAACATGCTTGCTCTTTGGATGGCAGCAGAACCACTTAGCTAAAGCTTTGCAGCCCAGTGAGCATGAGAAGACAGTCTTTAAAAGTTATACATAAGGAACGGGGTCAACTGCGTTGTAGTGACTTCAATTTTTTCTGCTGAATAGGCTGTACAGACACTTCCATATATAGGTACAAGCACTGAGATCTATGCACTGCCCCTCCCCCCCATAAGGCAGCCCTTTATACCACGGTACCAATTATATTTAATTTGCCCTTTTCTGTCATTCAACAAGCACTTTCATTCTTGTTGTGATGCAATACAAATAGCACAGTCTCGTAACTATGGCTCCCGACTATAAAAGGGAACCTCTGTATTCTTCACATTTAATATCACTTTGGCTACTGAGCTATGTGGTTTTCATAATAGATATACTCTAGAATTGCTTTACATAAAAAGCCCCCAATAAAATGAAACAATGTTGCCTGAAAGAAACTATTTACAAGAAAGTAGCTAGAGCACCGCGCTTTCCCATAACATGTGCCAATAACCCAATTAACTTGAGTATGTTAGGGTTTTATTCAGTCAGTGAGTCTGTAACAAAGAAATACTGCAAGCAAAACAAAGACTGAAAATCTCATAAAGTTATCAGGAGTGTCTATTTATCTTCATGCCGAATTCCATGTTGTTTGTACCCTGTTTGTTTCTTTTAAGAAAGTTCCAGATGTAGGCCCTTTAATGCATCCCATGTGGAAAAAAGAAACTAGTTATTTTCTTCCTTGAAACAGCACGCAATGACAGCCATTGACAATCGATATAGCTTGGTTATTTAAATGGCAAAGGAACAGGAGATCAGACATTACCCTGAAATACAAAAAGGTTGTGCGCTGAACACTAGCCAAGGCATTTTGATCATTCTCATCCATTTTCTACTAGAAAAGATTTGGGACTGCCTGACAATTAAAGTAATTATATCAAATGACACCTAAACATTTATATCTCCAAAAACATTGAACAGCTAATAAAGTTTATAGAGTAAGTAGCTTCAAATGTCATTGTATGGTGTTTGCAATCATTCTGAGTGGTTCTGGGTTCTGTTGCTCACACAATGAGTTTTCTGGAGAATGATAAATGACAGTTCTGCTTATTCTATTCAAAAGGTTATAATGAAAATATAGCATATAAACAATTTACCAAAATACACCAGTATTCTTTTTTCTTACAACACATTTAAATAAATAGAAGGGAGGTTCGCTCTTAGCAATCTTGTTCTGACTGGTTTTATTTCAACAATTTGTTCTATAAACAGACCAATGAACTGTTGCAATCAGTTGGAGGCTTGACTATCTGTGTTCTATTTATTTTGCTTCAGAAGGGGAGGCTGAACTGTGATCCTACTTTTGAACTGGAAGAGATGATCCTGGAGTCCAAACCTCTCCACAAAAAGAAGAAACGATTAGCTAAAAGTAAATCGAAAGATGCCACTAAAGAATCTTGCCCACTGGTGAGTAGGACTTTCATAATGCTTGTATTTTACAAAGCAAAACTAATTCAAATTCTAATTAAAAATCAATAACACACGAAAGGGTATTCAAATATGGTCCAATATCCACATGCCTATGGGTGTTGTTTGGCATGAGGCGAAGCCAAGTGCCATTAAACAGCCTGGACCTGCAGATATTGCACCTTATTTGAACATCCTAGAGTGTGTTTTTGTGAATATAAAATGGCACCCCAACCCCACCCCTTCGAAAGTGAATTGGTTGTCAAGGGACTTAGCCAAAGTTCTAAGCTGTGCTGCTATGGTGACATATCTGCACTGGTTGGAACACTTGTTAGCCAGTAAGATTGCTTGCTCTATTGCTGCCATTTTACAAGCAGTGTTATAAATCGCATATTAGAAATCAATAAGTGCTCAAATGATCTTATCCTGTGTGCAGATGTCATCATAGAACACCACACACAATTCCAATGTTCAATCATCAACAAAAAAAAAACACATACCCAGTACCTTTTATAAAATGGAGCATCCTATTAATTCCACTCTTACTTTAAATTTGTATACACTTGACACTACTTTCTTTAAATGAAATATTACCAAAATCATTACAAACACTTTTTTTCTGGCTGTTCTTTTGTTTTTAAGAAATACTATATGTTGATTTTGGACTGAACCATTTCATGACAAGGAGGCGTCAGGTTGTATAAGAGACGTCATTTCGCACAGTTTGAGTAGTCAGAACCTCTCAGCTTCACTTCTATGGCAAGACAAATTATCATTTAAAGATATCTCAAAATGATTTCCAGATATCTTTAAATGGAGCTTAAATGAGATATCTAAAATGCATTTTCAGATATCTTTAAATAATTTTAGGAGATCTCAAAATGTTTTTGAGATATCTTTAAATCATTTTCAGGTATCTCTAAATCATTTAGCGATATCTCTAAATAATGTTAGGTTACTTACCATAACCCTGGTTCCCTGAAAGAGAAGACGACCACCAACGACATTATGTAGGGGATATGCCTGCCCATTGGGTAGGTATTGCTGAGCTCTTTATATCAGAGCTGCCGGTAGGCCCCTTCCTGGGGTGACGCACTCGGTCCCGCCCACTGAGGGATTAAAACCGTCATCCTGAGGAAGCCATTTCTCTTTTTCCATCGAACCCATGAGGGCGACTGATGCGACCTTGCGGTTGGTGATCGTCGTCTCTTTCAGGGAACCAGGGTTACGGTAAGTAACCTAACGTTCCCTTTCAATTTGAAGATGACCACCAATGACATTATGTATGGGATAATGTATACCAGAGCCATTGCAAGGGAGAAGGAATGGCAGCATATGAGGGACGCATCGGAACCTCATTAACCCAAGGGTTAACGGTGTGATCTTACACCTTCAAGGACCCCCGTGCCTAATGAAGGCAGCACATTAAACCTTTGCGGTCCTATGTCGGACCTGGTCTGACATTGCAATTATTCCTATCCGGTCCAATGTCGGACCCTGTCCGACATCATCAAAAAGACGCAAAAAACGGGTTTCTAGTCGTTTTTTCTCCAGAAAAAGCCGAGAAAACCATTCAATGGCCGAGTGGGAGCGACAGGAGCTGAGACAAGCTGGAAAAAAAGAGCGTATCTCATGTTTAGTCATACTTGCCCCTGGCATCTGACAATGGAGGCCATAAGGAAACAAGCTGGCTGTGACTGCATTGGCGCTCAGATAATATCACAGACATTTGCAGAGCTTTTTTCAGATGTTATAGTAATAAAATATTGACTTGGATCGCATTATTGAGGCGTTTGGTGATAAAACAAGTGATCAGGAGATGATTAATCGGTATGTACGACTATTATTATTATTATTATTATTATTTATTTCTTAGCATATGTGAAAGCTATAGTGAACGAAAGGGTGGGGCGGGGCTGGAGATGCCTAGTGAGTGCTTTGTTGATATGCAGGGCCTTTTAAACCCGTTTGACTGTGGAAAAAAAATACTTTTAAACAGCGCGTCTAAAATTAACTGCGCGTGTGAAAATAAATTGGACCTGACATGCCTGACATGCACTTAATAAATGGACTGCAAAGGGTTAAGGAAGTACAAATATCGAACAGTGAGGCCCCTCTGAAGAAGGCCCAAGATGTAACTCACTCTAGTGGAGTGTGCGGCTACCCTACCCTACCCTTGTGGGGACAAGCCGGCACCATCATATGCAGTCGAGACCGTGTCCACAATCCAATGCGACACACGCTGCTTTGAGAGGGGCTGTCCTAGGGTCCGTGTCCCATGACAGACAAAGAGCTGGTCAGAATGATGCAGAGCTCTTGTCCTATCCACGTAGCATCTCAATGCCTGCACTGGGCAGAGGAAATTCAATCTCTCATCCTCCTCCAAAGAAAACGGGGGTGGATGGAAGGACCAGTTCCACAGATTAAACTGGAAGGCTGTGATCACCTTGGGGAGGAAAGCAGGGTTTGTATGCAGTGATACCCTGCTGCCATTGTCTCAAATACGCATGCAGGAGCTGTGCACCAACAGCGCCTGCAGCTCACTGACCTGGTTAGCGGAGGTGATAGCCACGAAGAAGGTTGTCTTCATAGACAGATACTTCAACTCTATGGAGTATATGGGCTCAACCGGGGCCTTCGTGACAGCCTCTAGTACAATATCAAGGCTCCATTCGGAGAGAACAGTCCTGCTGCGACGACATAATCACAGCGAGCCTTTAAGAAACCGGGTAGCCAAAAAAAGCGCACCTGGAGATTCCGAATCCACGGGGGCATGGCATGCAGAAATAGCCGCTAAATACACCTTCAAAGTGGAAGGTGACCTACCAGCATCAAGTAGTTCTTGCAGAAACTGTAAGATAACTGGTATGGGGCAAGAAATTGGGTCATGACTCTTAGACACCAATTCTGGAAATACTTACACTTGTAGGCAGACAACGACCTAGTGGAATCTGCCCTAGCGTTCTGCAAAGTACCCACAACCGCATCTGATAGCCCTAGGGCTAACCAGCCGTCCCTTTCAGGGGCCAGACCATAACTGGAACCTGCCCGGTTCCAGGTGCCAGAGTGCCTCTCGCCTGACTGAGGAGACCCAGGCGAAGTTGGATCTCCCAGGGCTGGCCTTGTAAAAGCTGGCACAGGGTCGAGAACCAGATTCTCCTGGACCACCTGGGGGCCACTAGGATAACTGACACCTTTTCTAACTGGACCTTTTCGAGACAGGCCAGGAGCAGCGGTATAAGCAGGAAACCGTACAAAAACGCTAGGGCGTCGACACCAAGTGGACCACCTAAGCGATGGAGTACCACAGGGGGCAGTGTGTCATCTCCACCGAGGCCTGCAGGGACAGCAATTTCCTCTGAGCCCACATTAAGAGCCTGAAGGCAATGCGATGCAACCCTGGGGACCATAGGCCACCCAGGTGGTTGACATACGCAACCACTGTTGTGTTGTCCGTCCAGATTAACACATGTGTACCTTACAGCACTGGGAGGAAGTGGTGGAGAGCAAGGGAGACGGCCTGCAACTCCAGTATGTTTATATGCAGGGACATCCAGCAGTCTGGCCAGGATCCGCGCACTCCTCTGCCTTCCCAGACTGCCCCCCAACCCAAGATGGAGGCGTCTGTCGTCACAATTTGGCGGTTTAACACCACTCCCATCCGCACACCCTCTCGCAGGTGAGAGGTCATCTTCTACCAGCGTAGGGCTGCCGAGCACGTATGAGACACCGCCAGGCGACGGTGTCTGTCAAGCTTGGGATGTAGGTGGAACGCATTCAGCCATGCTTGTAGCGAGTGCATGTGGAGTAGACCCAGATGAATGGCCAATATGGCTGTGGCCATCACTCAACAGTTTTTGTCACAACATCAGACTGACCTGCGATCCCTGTCGAAACAGTTGACCTTGGATAGCTGCTACTCTGTCGTCCGACGGGTATCCGCACATCGTCCTGGAGTCCAGCCGGAGCCCCAAGTACATCATGCACTGCACCGGTGTAAGCTGACTCTTTGCATCGTTGATGGTGAGGCCCAGCCTCACCAAATGCTCTGTCACAACCGCCGTGTGGGCCACTGCTCCCTCTTGGGACTGGGAATAAATCAACCAGTCGTCGAGTTTATTACTCTGATCCCCTGCAGCTGCAGGGAGGCCAGGATAGCGTCCACGCACTTGGAAAATGTATGAGGAGCTAGGGAGAGGCCGAATGGCACCACAGCGAACTCGTAAATGCTTCCCTGAAAAGAGAAGCGGAGATCCTTCCTGTGCTCTAGACGAATGGGAACATGAAAGTATGCGTCGCACAGATACTGCAGGCCACCTCTCTCTTGAGGGCCAAGGTGGCATGCTGGACGCCCAAGCACCGCACACAGAAGGTATCCCCAAACTGCACGAGATGACATTTCTTATACAATAAATGACACCCTGTACATTATAGTAGTAGTAACTGAGTAGTACACATTTCTTTAGAACCTTTATTTCCGAGGGTAGAGCTAAAAAGTTAAAACATTGTTTTCATGTACTTTTTTTAAATATATAATATTGTATTCTTGCTTCATTTTATGCGTATTGATGGGATTACGGTTCATCGAACATGACTTTTCAAAGCCTGCCCATTTGCAGCAGTGTCTGGAAACTGTACGCCAGGAATTCATCATATTCAACAGGGAAAAGTAAGTACTTTTGTAACCTTTCCCATTGATTTTAAGGAAACAGTATTGTGTCATTCCAGTAACATAGCTTATACTTTTCCATTATTTTCACAATTTTTTCAAATGAAAACTGGTGGTGACTTTATGTAATGTAAAAAAAAAAAAAGTATAAACCTAGACCTAATTTGTGCACATGAATGCCTTTCTAAGCAATATTAAAGAAATTGGACAGTTATACTCAGATTTCTTAAGGTGTCAGGTTAAGGTGTGAACTTGTTTTAAGGATAACTTGAAGTTAGTAAGTACCTTCAAAGCAGGGCAGCTTTTCTCCTAAGCATTGTCTTTTCAGTATATGCATATTCTAAGTATAAAATATAAGCATATAACCAGCGATATTCAACATCACAGAGAGGGAGGGGCATTTATAGAATTTAGTAGTGCCAATAAGGAAAATTGATTTTAAAATACTGTTTAGGACACCTTTATATAACTGTCACAGTGGGGACCATATGGGGATCACAATTGGCTTAAGAGCTGCCTTGGTACCAGGATTGTACTAAGCTCCAAAGGAATGACTTCACTTTTACTAATATCTAACCTCCAAAAGATATTGAGACAGAATACATATTGGAGATTAGTCTACAATATATGCTTACCCTTACATACAACTGAAATGTAAGCCAATTGTCAAAGTATGTTGTGTGGTTCGGTGGTTAAAGAAAAGGAGGCTGTGTGGTCCAGTGGTTGAAGAAAAGGGCTTGTAACCAGGAGATCCCCGGTTCAAATCCCAGCTCACTCACTGACTCACTGTGTGACCCTGAGCAAGTCACTTAATCTCCTTGTGCGCCATCTTTTGGGTGAAACATTGTTGTAAGTGATTCCGCAACTGATACATAGTTCACACACCCTAGTCTCTGCAAGTCGCCTTGGATAAAGGTGGATAAATAAACAAATAATAATAATAATCTTTGCAAGTTTACACAGTACTGTCAATCAACAAATGTGGAGATAAAAATTGGATTTTTCTTCCCATCACAGGCACAAAGTAAATAACCCCAGGAAATGAACTGGTTTATAAATCAAACATCAGAGAGAAACTCTTTATTGATTTAGCGTCCCCAGTGAACGTGTGGTATTTTGCGAGATCTTACCTAGGCAAATGAAAAGTCTCTGCAGTGGTCTCCACAGCCGCTGTGCATTTTCATAGGGAATATATTGCTTCCTGCAATGTTCCTTTAGTCTAGACTGTATATACTGTATGTAGCTGATTCGTGGCCTAAAGTTAAGTGATGATACTGCCCACAAAATATTTCAAATTCTCAAAAAACTCATATAACCATTTTTAAGTGCAATTGAATTATTCTTAAAAACAAGGTATGTGAATTGATACTCACCTCTTTACAATATATGCTAGTTTATGTAGATGGGTTTATTTTACGTAGCTGTGAGTAGCTGGTAGCTGTATTTTTCCAGCAAGTTGGAATTCTCTAACTCACTGCTACTATGTATTCAAATCATTACCAACCTTGCAAAATGAATGGTGGTCTACTGAACTGAGAGTGAAGTTTTCCTCTCTTTGAGACTCATAGTTAAGTTTCTGGGGGATTGTTAAAACATGTGGGAGCGAATGTTCATTATTAATCCAATCACATATTCTTTCAGGTTAAGAAGACAAGGACAGAGCATGCAGACAACCAGTCCTGACAGCGAAACGACTAATCCCACCCAGGGGAAAGTGCAAGACGGACATAACAACAATATGCCTGGGCCAGTCGATGGCTCTGTGGTCTGCCACAGCTAGTTGAAAACACAAAGCCCATAGCATGCCAACAGCCGTGGAAAGATCCCACCAGAGTTAGAATGGGAACAATCATTGTAAGCCTATCAAAATTCTGGTTCAACATTAATCAACTCCACTAAAGGTTACCTTGTTCTTTTCAAAGGCAGGCTACAGCTATGGCTGCACACTAATGAATAAGAAGCTCTGATCAGAATCGATTCCACAAATAAATGCCACATTTTAAAACACCTGCTGCTTAGCCTTTAGAATATGAGCCTTCAAACATTCTTGTGTGACATGGATGTGTGCGGCATGAGCTAGTGCCCACAATACCTCTATCTGTGCTGTGGCTTTTTAATTGTTTTATATTGACAGAATTTCACACTTGAGTGGTGTTTTACAGAAATCAGTGTAGGAGAGACCGGGGTTGGTTGTCACACCTGTTGGTTGTCAGACTAAATGGCGCAGGCAGGTGATAATAATACTGAAATGTGTGTTCTATTGTCTGGAACTCAGCCATCTTGTAATTTGAGGTCAATTCCATCTAACATAAAGGTTAGCACATATTTCATTTTTTTCATACCCAAAGTAAAAATCGATATTTTTTATGTTCACATAAAAAGTAAAAATACAACTTTTTCTGTCATTGTATACAGTAGAAACTTTATGTTATTTAAAAAAAAAATGTTGCAGTATTGTCTACTGTAAAATCAAGAACATACTTTGTGACGCCCAACCCCAGTATGGGGCAGATTGTCACAGGTGACCGGCGCATTTTCAACCGTCTAAATATCATATCTGGAATAAAGTTATGCTGAAATAAAAAACATCAATTTGTACGTGAAGAGTTATTATTCAATATAACGAGAACCTCGCAGAATGTCACTAGATTGAGGAAAATAATAAAAGAGTAAAAAGTGTGACAACCATCCCCGGTCTCCCCTATATATACTACATGTAAAACCTGATTGCATATCAAGAGATCCCTTCATTATCAATATGATTGTACTGCAATGGACTAGTCTAATATTTTTGTCTGTCCTATAAAAATCAAATCTGTATGTCATTTTCAGTTGGGTTTACTAATGTTCTAATTGAAGTTCAGAAACGTAAAGTTATAACCTACGGCACATGCAAGATTATCTAATTCACCTCTGGATGTAAAAATAGACTGCCTTTGTTTCTGCATTTTACATGTTTCGCATCCCTCATATAATTAGTTAAGAGAACGTGTACAATTATTTTGCAGCAGAAACTCCTACTTCCCCCATTGTATGAGGGAGCAGTTACTGTATTTGAAAAAATGTCTACTTCAGAAAATGATGTTTTTCAGAAAGAAAAAACAAATCTTTTAGAAACTGTAAAACCTTTATTATCGGTACCTTTGTACTTTCAACAATGCTGGCCCAGTAACTGTTAAGTTTAAAGAGTAAGTTGCTTCAAATGTGTATTGAAATGCCTTTTTACATTTATGTTATTGTTTAGAGGTGTTTGCAATAATTCTTAGTGGTTCCAAGTTCTGCTGTTCCAATATTGAGTTCATATTTTTTCTCTCTAAATCTTTGCGCTTGTCTAGACAGAGCACCCTAAATGTCAGCAATGAACAACCTTCCTCTTTTCATTTAAATCATTTCACAATGTGGCCTTTCAATGGCAGAGTCCCACTTATTCTACATGTATACAGACAGAGAGTAGGAATAACTAAGAATGATTGCAAACACTATAAATAGCAATTCAGATGTTTTTTTTTTTTTTTTTTTTTTGTTATCTTTTCCAATGCACGTTTTAAGCTTCATTCAGGTCACATCCACTTTGTCAATTAAGTTGACAACTCCAGCATATATGCAATCTGAATCAGAGATTTTGCCTAAAATACACATGAAATATAATTTAAACTGCACAACTATTGAAAAAGCATGGCAATAGTATAATGCTAATAAAGTCCACCTTTTTTTTTTTTTTTTTTTATAAATTTAGTCGTTGCCAATTATTTTTTTATTATTTTCACCCAATTTGGAATGGCCAATTATTTTATTATGCTCAGCTCACCGCTACCATCCCTGCACTGACTCGGGAGGGTGAAGACGAACACACGCTGTCCTCCATAGAGTGTGCCGTCAGCCGACCACTTTTTTTAACACTGTGGACTCACCAAGCAGCCACCTAAGAGTCACAGCGTCGGAGGACAACGCAGCTCTCGGGCAGCTTACAGGCAAGCCCGCAGGTGCCCGGCCAGACTACAGGGGTCGCTGATGCGCGGTGAGCCGAGGACACCCTGGCCGACCTAACCCTCCCTCCCCCTGGGCGACGCTCGGCCAATTGAATACCGCCCCTGGAAGCTCCCGTCCTCGGAATAGCCTGGACTCGAACTCGCGATGTCCAGACTATAGGGCACATCCTGCACTCCACGTGGAGCGCCTTTACTGGATGCGCCACTCGGGAGCCCCCAAAGTCCACCTTTTTAAATTACAACTTCAGATAACTGAGGGAGGCAAAAAGCTAGCTGATTGTGTGGGCATCTTAGATTAATGCTTTATGAAATTATCTGACAAACGACAAATTGACACAAAGGTTCAAATGAGGTTTTCTTCTTGAGCCGGTAACTGTGATTGATTTGAAAGCAGCCACAGTGACTCAGCACAGTGGTTTGCTGGTGGGCTTGCTGTTTTGGCATCAGGAGGTAGACAGTATGTTGCAGCCTCTGGATGGGATCTAAACTCCCCTGCAGACATTATGAGACTTCAGATATCAGACAATCACGCAGATAAAGAACTGAAAAAATAAACACGGCTATAAAGACAAAATTCAAAGTATTATGAAAAAGTAAATCACCATGACCTTCTGTACACCTACATGATGTACATGTAATGTACAAACGTGTGACATATTCTATAGACAGACAGACCTGTATATCCCTAGTATCTGATATTATTAACCTGTCTTAATCACGTGTCATCATAATCGCAAGCCGTAAGGCATCACACATACTATGCATCTCCAACAGGGGGTAATACATATCTGATTGCATTTTTCTATGACCAGTTTTTCTCAGTTTATGATAAGGAGTTGTAATGAAATCATAAGGCAGCTATTTTAAACATTCTGTTCTGTCAGGCTCAGGCCCCATATGTTTTTTTTTTTGTCGGCAGCCCTGAATGTTTGGGTCCTCTCGGAAAAGGCAGTAGATAGTCCTAATTCTGTATCTGTGTTACCCAGACCTCTTGTGACCTACAGTAACTGGCACTGGCTAATCTTACAGTGGCCACCTTGCAGGAAATAATGCAGGTGTGTGTTTTTTCTTGGTATAATGCAAATGTTAGGCTGGGGAAGTTAATTACTAATTTGAAATCATTTTGCACCCCCTTCTTATAAGTGGGGGCTTTTGCATAGTGCATTACCAAGCAACTGTTTTATAATTGACAGCACACCCATCTATCACTTAAAGATCAAAGCTTATTTTCCCACAGTGCTGTTGAAAGTAGTATAGGCCCTGACTCTTTCATTTGTTTATTTATATTTATTGTATGTCTTGAATCTTGCGTTATTTGTTTTACTACAGTACAGTATAACATTGAATTTACCTTTACATGAAGATCTCCTGAAAAACGAGGAAGAAAAGGCTTGCCGTTGCTTAATGAAATTATAAAACAGTCATTGTTGCATTTTGTCTAAGTATTACATACTGTATGTGTTGTCTGATTCTGTTAAATTGTATATTCAAACAGTTTACATTTTGTATAGTAGTTTATCAGGCACAACAAGACGTAAAGCATTTGGGTGATATTTTTTAAAAGAAATATGTCGACATTTGATTAAGACCCTAAATAAAAACCAAAAGTCATTTGAAGAGAAATGTGTATTTTGTTGCAGTGTTACTGAGAAGATATATGTAGATAGCAAATATGGTTTACTCTCAGCTTGTTGTAGGCTTGTTTAACAAAAATGTAGATACCTTATTTAATGAACCAAAAATACTTTAATAAATCATTTGTTTTGGACTGAACTACATTTAGATGATCAAAACCAACATCAAGAGAATGAAAGGAACAACATCCAGGACCCTATAAAGAGTGCTGGCCAGACAGGGAGCTTGTGATTGTCAGGGACTCCATATTGAGAAACACAGCAGGTTCAGTGCACAGTCTGGACCCCCTTATGACAACAGTGTGCTGCCTTCCAGGAGCCTCTATCACTCCCATCACTGAGAACGTGGACAGTCTCCTAGAACGAACAGGAGACGGCCCAGTAGTAGTCATCCATATCGGTACAAACGGCATTGGAAGAGACAGGCCAAAATCCCCGTAAAACAAATTCAGAGATCTAGGAAGGAAATTAAGAGATAAGACCGAAACTGTGGTATTTTCTGGGATACTGCCAGCACCTTACAAAGGACAATATGGACAGCTGAAAATAAATAATCTAAATGCATGGCTAAAATCATGGTGCAAGTGGGAAGGCTTCACCTTCCTTGAACACTGGAGCACATTCTACATCACGGACTATTTATATAGGCAGGACCGACTGCACTTAAATAAAAAGGGAACCAATCTACTCTGAGAAAGGATCCTCGAGGAGGTTCAGAAAAATTTAAACTAGAAAGGAAGGGGGGAGAAATCAACAAAAAAACAGAAGTGAGACAACATCAAAACAAGGGCAACAACTCAGGTAAGATAGCCATTAAATGTATTTATCTAAATGCTAGAAGTCTCCGAAACAAAATATTAGAACTTGAAGCTACTGCACTAACAAGTAACTACGATGTGATAGGTGTTATGGAAACTTGGTTGTCTGAGAGTGATGGAGACAAATATAATATTAGTGGGTATACACTGTTTAGGAAAGACAGGCAGGACAGAAGAGACGGAGGGTTAGTGCTATACATCAAAAATAGTCTTGAAGCCCAGGTGTTAAATCTGGAAGAAAAAAGCAACGCAGAATCAATATGGGTCAGAATAATGGACAAAAATTCAAAGGGCATAATAATAGGGGCATGCTATAGACTGCCAAATTCAGGCACCAAGCAAAATAATCTGTTATACATTGACATTAGAAATGTGTGCAGCAAAGGAGAAGCCATATTAATGGGGGATTTCAACTTCCCCCATATAAAATGGCAAAACCTGGTGGGGAGCACGACAGACGAAATTGAAATGGTGGAAATGACAAATGACTCCTAACGCAATTTGTCAAGGAACCGCCTAGAAGGGAGGTATGCCTTGATTTAGTCTTTTCAAATAACAAAGACAGAATAACTAAAACAGAGGTCAGAGAACCATTGGCAAACTCAGACCACAACATGGTCTAATTTGAAATGCTTTTTAAAACCCAAAAAGTAATGACTAAAGCTAAGGTTTACAATTTTAGAAAGGCAAACTATGAAGGTATGAAACAGAGACTAACAGAAGTAGAATGGGGTAAAATAGAGAAAACATCCAAGGAAAAAGGATGGCTGTTTTTTAAAAATATAATACTAGAAGCGCAAAACAATTACATCCCAAAAGTAGACAAATTTAAGTCTAAAACAAAATTGCCAAAATGGTTTAATAGATCCATTTAAAAAAATATTCTGAGAAAAAAAGGCACTTTACAGAGTGTTTAAAAGGGACCAAGAACAAAGTACACAGAAAGAGTACTTGGAACTGCAAGCGCAAGTCAAAAAAGAATTTAGAAAGGCCAAGAGAGAGATAGAAATGAGCATTGTTAAGGGGGCTAAAACCAATTCCAAAAAGTTTTTCCAATATTATAACAGCAAGAGAACATTCAAAGAGGAGGTAAAATATCTCAAAGATACAAATGGCAAAATCATAGACAAAGAGAAAAAAATAGCAAAAATATAAAAAGATTACTTTTCACAAGTTTTTACAAAGGAGGATATGGCTATTGTTGGTACAGGGCTTTAGGACTAAGCGTCACTTCCGGCTCCTGTGTGCTGTCATTTCTGGTCCTTCCCTAAGCTCTGCCCACTACCCCCCTACACTTGGTTTCTGGTATAATAAGCAAACTTGTTAAATTTGCATACAACACAAAAATAGGAGGAGTGGCAAACACCGTTGCAGCAGCAAAAGTCATTCTAAATGATCTAGACAGCATTCAGAAATGGGCAGACACATGGCAAATGACATTTAATATAGAAAAGTGTAAGGTACTGCATGCAGGCAATAACAATGTTCATTATAAATACTACATGGGAGACACTGAAATTGAAGAAGGAATCTATGAAACAGATATAGGAGTTTATGTGGGCGGCAGTGTGGAGTAGTGGTTAGCGCTCTGGACTCATGATTTCCATTACACGAGAGTGTAATGGAAAAAAACTTCATGCTGATTTGAACTCAGCTCTCGCCAAGATAAGCACCGACTAAGACATAGCTTTACAGTAAACTAATGTGATCCATCTGTGTATCCATCCATTTGTGCTTCCTTCCATATGATGATGTAGATATCCTTCTGTATAAATTGGTAATTGTATGTAAAAAAATAATGTAATTGTATGTAAAAATAATGTGATATCTTGTAACAATTGTAAGTCGCCCTGGATAAGAGTGTCTGCTTAGAAATAAATAATAATAATATAGACTCAGAAATGTTTTCATCTCGACAATGTGGTGAAGCTATAAAAAAGGCCAACAAGATGCTTGGATATATAGTGAAAAGTGTTGAATATAAATCAAGGGAAGTAATATTAAAACTTTACAATGCATTAGTAAGACCTCACCTAGAATACTGTGTTCAGTTCTGGTAACCTGCTGCTCAAGAAAGAGTGCAAAGAAGAGTGACCAGAATTATTCCTGGTTTAAAAGACATGTCATATGCAGATAGTCTTAAAGAATTTAATCTATTTAGTCTTGAACAAAGAAGACTACGCGGCAATCTGATTCAAGCATTCACAATTCTAAAAGGTATTAACAATGTCGACCAAAGGGACTTTTTCGACCTGAAAAAAGAAACAAGGACCAGGGGTCACAAATGGAGATTAGATAAAGGGGCATTCAGAACAGAAAATAGGAGGCACTTTTTTACACAGGGAATTGTGGGAGTCTGGAACCAACTCCCCAGTAATGTTGTTGAAGCTGACACCCTGGGATCCTTCAAGAAGCTGCTTGATGAGATTCTGGGATCAATAAGCTACTAACAACCAAATGAGGAAGATGGGCCGACTGGCCTCCTCTCGTTTGTAAACTTTCTTATGTTCTTATATAAAAATAAATCTGCTTTTATTGATTTCACCCAAAAACTGAAATGCTCAATTATGTCAGAAGGTTATTTATACTAATACAATCCATATTTTACCTTACTGAGTCTTGCCTTTCAGGGATTGCTACCCTTATAGTAAATTTTGGTTTGCCACATTTTTCATATGCTTTACCAAACTCCTATGTACATGCTTTAGAATGATTTAATTATGCTTTATTACACTTTGGTATGCTTTTGCTAGAAAGGTATGGGTGTCATACTGCACTCCCAACCAGGGAGGTTGGTAGGCAAGGACAGCTGTATCATGTCCATTAGACTGTTAATGTCAAAGCAGTGTATATCACCATGCTTTTACACACGTTAGGCTTTTATTTTTATGAGTATCTCAGAGTGAGTAAAAAAAAAAAAAAGGCCAATTAAATTGGCTCATTAAATCATTCATGAGGCACTGTTATGTCAAACTGTGGTATTATGCAGAGATTTAACCAGGCTTCAATTTAATAAACAACACGTTTGAATTTACAGTGGACCTTGTAGTTATGCTCTTCATTCAGTCATAATAATTATACTGTACAAAAACTATAGCACTCAGATTTAAATGAACTAACATCTTTGTGTTGAATAATAAAAAGTCCTGAAAGTCCTTCCTTTATGTTTACTGATGCACTGAATGCAAGTGAAAATCTTAAGTTACATTGTGGTGTATGCCTAGAAATTAAAATTAAAATGGAAATAATGCAGTTAAAAATGCTTTTTTTATGACTGAATTTACACCAGATGATAAAATGCCATGTTGAAGCAGTTATACGGTAGGACAGGTAGGGCTTGATTAAACTGGGAATTTCACATAAGATAAGTCAACATATAGTACACTATTGTACATTAGACAATTATGCACAGGAAACTCAAAATCATTACCACTCTGCTAACAAAGGATTTACAGTAAGACAGTGAATTAATTCAGTAAATGCCACTAATTGGTGTTCTTTTTCCAGAATCAAAACATCCATCTATTAGTTTTGTTTCTTATAATTGTATTGATCTGTTTTTATTGTAACATTATCATGGGCTCCATAAATCATTACCATCAATTATAAATACAACATGCATTTATAGCCTTTATATTTCTAATCTTGAACTACCATTGCTTACAAAGAGCTTTGCTGCCTTTAAACCAACTAATAACTCTGGCAAATTTCTTACCATGGCACACATTTTGCTATGCTTTTAACATGGTGTAAAGCAATTAAACCATCCTAAAGACTAATCTCATTTCACACACAGCATGAATCATGGTCAAGGTTACGCATTTTTTAGATTCACTTTTTGTTGTTGTTTTGTATTACATTTGTATTGGTCTTGCTTCCACATGGATCACCAAGTATTACTCTAAACAAGAATTAAACCCAGAAACCAAATACACCCAAAGTTGCGATATACAGTAATGTTAAGCCAACCTTAACTTTTCTCTTGTTCCTGGGTCTGTTTCTATGTACTGTAGTAATGGAGGGAGCCATTGTCACCTTCTCTGTCACACCCACATTGCTGCTATACCATGCTCCCCTGCAAAACTGAAAGTGGCTTATTTAATAATTTTTGTAGTTATCCATGACAACTGCACACATTACACAACAAATGAACATTTCCATTACATTACTTCTGAATGCATCAGCTCTGTTTCATTTCCTCTGTCTTGAGTCAGTGAATTCATTTTTTAATTTGTTATTGTTATTGTTGCATTTAATAGTTGGAGTATTTGGATATTGTTTTAAGATTTTCAGTGTTTTGTGCTAAACAGCCAGGGAATGATGAGCTTATTGGTGTGGATGACTGTGACAGAGATTGAATGATTCTTGGTGTTAGATCTCCCTCCTGACCTGCGAAGCAGCTGCATAAAGGGAACAGAATACCCTGGACTAAATGGCAGGACAGTTTATTCCCAGGGTTAGGTGGAAGTTGGCCATCTAGAAAGGGAGCGGAGCTATGGTACACGAAAGCAATGACCCAGATGGGAAACAGCATGGCATCCGCGGATAGGAGGAGCGGATGTGCCCGTTGACTAAGGGGTCATGGGTGACGTTATAAAAAGGGGACGTAGTGATGTGATCTGTTCCTTTGTGAATGGTTACGTTAAATGACCAGAAGGAGAACCTGTGCTGTGAAACGTGAGTGTTTTGTTTGTTTTTTGTTTGTCGTTAATAATACTGTTTGTAATTATTTGGACGGCTAACACGATCCGGAGCTGTCGCCAAAGGCCAGCACTAAACCCGGATCAACAACACTGCACTTTTGTTGTTACTAAAGAACTGTATTCACCACGAGCACTACAGCATGCACTGTGGACTGGTGTTTGTGTTTGTGTTTGTGTTTGTGTATGTGTTACGTGTGGGTGAACTAAAAACGGGACTGTTATTATTTCGCAGATTACAATCAGGCCATTGGATTTTAAAAAACATTAAACAACATTGCACCTGGATTATAATTGTCTGTCTGTTTGTTGATCACCTGCACCTGCACACTGCTAACCACTTTGCCACAATGACATAAGACGAAGAAGATATTTTTTGATGTTTCAAATAAAAGATTGTAATACCAATTGTGTTCGACCTAGGCCCAAGTTTTCATAAACTATCCAAGACAGGTACATCTACATGCATTCAATTCCAAAAATGAATTTAATTCAAACTATTTGTCAGGGCAAAGTCTGCAGTGTTTGCTCCTACTACTGTATCACAAGCCACAGTAGTTTGTGAAATACCAGTATTCGGAAGTAATAATAACGATTTATAGGTAGCCCACCTGGTAAGATTCAGATAGCGGCTTTCTTTAAAATAAATGTCCTGACCCTCTTTCTACAACGTGCCTGTCAATCTCAACAATGGGACCTCCTCCATTATAAATTCATGATGATCATCGGTTAGAACTTTCCAGAATATCCTATCTTTAATATTGTGCACATGCACTGGGGGGTGTCATAACGTGTTTCTGAAGAGAATTCTGAAGAATTGGGGTGGAGTTTTGATTAGGACTGGAGAGAACAGCGTGAATTGAGTCAGAAGGAAATGAAGAGAGAGAAAGAACTGAGCCATAAGAAACGAGCTGAGGGGGAGACTGAGAGAGCTGAGTGGGAGAGAATTGAGCACCTGGTGCTTTACGGTCTGCGGGTGAAAAAGATGAGATTCCGAGGATTCGAATATTTGTTATTTAAGTTGTAATTTGTAAACTGAAAAGAGGAAAATATACTTACCCTGGAGCCAGCGTTCCCACAGTTCCATTGCCTTGAGAATGGATCCTGTTCCTGCCTGGAGTGGATCGAGTATGGAGGGGAAGTGACTGCTTTACTTACCTACAGAGTCAGTCGAGTTCGTGAGTACTGTCTGCTGCTAGCAGATCTGTAGTATTTCAATGGCTCAGAAAGAGTAAAACGAAATAATTAGAAAGCAACTAATACACTAGATCACTGTATTTAATGAAGTTCAGGACTTAATCATTTAGATATATTTATATTATAAAAGGGAAACTTTATTAAAAAGTGACTGTTTGTTTTATATTTAGTATAGAATGTGATGTGGATGAATATGGCCTGCGTGTTGCATCCCATTGCATTGTGTGAGTGTGAGTGAAAGTAAACAGTACTTGAGATTATTTATTATTTGATTTTGCTTAACCCTTTGCATTATTTCTCCCAATTATTTTTCACTATGAATAAAAGTTATTATTTGAACCTTTTAATGTTTAATTGCATTCTCTCTTAAAGGAAACACAAAAGAACACTTAATACATCATTTGCAGAGATATTAATAAGTAATTGTAATTCTTTACTACTTGTATTTCCTGATTTTATCAGTAAGAGGCATCGCTACGCTATATTGTCATTGATTCATGCATGTTGGGTTTTGGTATTGTATATTTTAAATTATATAGGTCAGAGAGGGCTTGGTTAGGGAAATACACCACACTTACCCATTATTATTAATATAGAACCCAGGTCGCATAGCTTTCCCTGATAAATAAAATAATTAATCTGGGAGAAGTGGGGTTACATTTGGAGGCACCGCTGGGATCTACCAAGTTCCTGTTTTCTGACCTAGTTCTGTGTTCTGCTAACACTATGGAAGCTGCCAGGCTGACTGCATGGTGTAAATGGGAGGGCATGGACCTGTCCAAAGCTGTAGCAGTGGCTGGAGTTAAAGAAGACCAAGACATGAACATGGTGGTTGCTGTTTTGGAAAACCTGAACCTCTTTGGAAGAGTGAAGGTGAGGTGAGTATTAAGTCAGCCATTGACACAGGACCGCACTGCTTTAGTGGAGTGCACAGTCTATATCAGCAATCTGAATGTGCCTTCTGAGGCGAAGAAGGATACAGAGGATATTCATTGGAAGCTGTTTACTTTAAAAGAACCTCTTGCTTTTCCTTCTCAGAAGTCTCCCAGCAATTTTGCTGATAGTTTAAATGCTTTTCTAGCCTCTGAATGGCGTACAACAGAAGATGGGCCATTGGGAGGCCACCACCATTCAGAAATGATATTATCTGCTACAGGTGTGGGGAGACTAGACACAAAGCCTGTGACTGTCAGAATCCCAACTACCCAGAGGGAGCGTCAAGGCACTTCAGCCGAGAACAGAAGACATCGGGAAACACCAGTGGAGGCCAGTAAGGGAGCGAAATGGACCTCCTCCAAGCAGAAGCTCCCACCCTATGGACAGAAACCCTGTTCAGACATTATCGTTAGAACCTGGACCACCTCCAGGACAGCGAATCACAGATGACCATCATACCTCCTGCAGAGTCACTTACAATGTAGTTGTAAGTGACTCTGCAGTTGATGCATAGTTCACACACACACTAGTCTCTGTAAATCGCCTTGGATAAAGGCGTCTGCTAAGTAAACAAATAAACGCCGTTTTTACCAACAGCACCTGTCGGATGTACCACTGCAGACCCTAGAAGGACTCAGCCTGTGGGGAATGAGTGAGCACAGCTACCCATATGATGGTTACATAGAAGTGGCAATTGAGTTTCCCAGAGAAGTAGTAGACACTCATCCTGCTATAGAAACTTTAGCATTGGTGTGCCCTAAACCCTCACCAGGAATCGGCAATCTTGATAGGGACAAACACTAACATGTTTGCTGTTCTTGGACAATTATGTCAGCGGCTAGAAGCTGCCAAGGAGGGCGATCACCCCCCTATCGGCACCTTGTTTCTTGCTGCCTATCGGAAGAGTAAGAAAGAACCTCATTGAGATATGGATGAGGTGATTGGGACGGAGAGATGAGTTTCCACCCAGCCATTGACGTTTCTACCTTTAGCAGAGTGTCTAATTGAGGGAATGCTGGAGATTTCTACCAGAGAGAAGCATCAGGTTGTGGTAGTGGAACCCTCTCTGACAAGTGAACTACCAAGCCAGGTGCTGATGATGAGTAGTGTGTTTACATTTCAACCTGGGAAAGCCCATAGAGTGAACTTGCACGTGACGAATGAGTCTACTCAGTCAGTCACACTGCCGCCCAAAATCAAGATAGCAAATGTGTGGTCTGTAGATTTGGTGACCCAGACAGATCTCGATTATCCATCAACACTAGACCCTAGACTTTGGTTCCTCACCTGTCCTTCAGCATTGGAAAGAACGGCTCTAGCGATGGATGACAGAGAGAGCCAATGTGTTTTCTTGCAGCGAATGGGATGTAGGATGTGCAAGAGGAGTGGAACATAACATTTGCATGAGTGACACGCATCCTTTTCGGGAAATATCCTGCCATATTGCCCTTGCAGATGTGGACGATGTGACCTACAGGAGTTGGTGGCTGCAGGGATCATAGTCGAATCCCGAAGTCCATATGCTTCCCCATTGTGGTTGTGAGGAAGAAGAGTGGACAAGTCCATCTGTGTGTAGATTGCCGCACAGTGAACAAGCGCACAGTTCCTGACCAGTACACTGTTCTGCAAGTAGATGATGCCCTTGACTGTTTGAATGGCAGTAAATGGTTCACAGTTCTGGATCTGAGGAGCAGTTATTATCAAATTCCAATGGGGAAGGCTGATAAAGAGAAGGCAGCTTTCATTTGCCCATTGGGTTTCTATTAGTTTGAACGGATGCCTCAAGGAGTCACTGGAGCTCCCGCTACATAGAGGCACAGAGGCTACAGAGCCTACACAGAGGCTCATGGAGAAGGCAGTAGGAGACATGAACCTCATGGAAGTGTTAGTCTACCTCGACGACCTCATTGTTTTTGGAAGGACTCTGGAAGAGCATGAGGAGCGTTTGATGAAGGTCTTAGATCATCTTGAGGCCTGCGGTCTGAAATTGTCTGTGGATAAGTGACAGTTTTGCCAAACTTCAGTTAAGTACATTGGGCACATCGTGTCGGTGCATATCGGCTTGCTTTAAAATGAATTTCCTGACTTTCTTTCTACAACGTGCCTATCAATCTCAACAATGGGACCTCCTCCATTATAAATTCATGATGATCATCGGTTAGAACTTTCCAGAATATCCTATCTTTAATATTGTGCACATGCACTGGGGGGTGTCATAACGTGTTTCTGAAGAGAACTCATAGATTTAAATGAGACATTTTTGTTTAAAGGGGAATAGAAGACATTGATTTGACAGGGACAAGAAGAAACAATAACTTTATTTTATAAGATGGACATTTTCTGTTAAAGAAGAAAAAGATAGCTTTAGTTTATAAATGGGAAACTTTATTAATAAAGTGACTGTTTGTTTTATATTTAGTATAGAATGTGATGTGGATGAATACAACCTGTGTGTTGCATCCCATTGCATTGTGTGAGTGTGAGTGAAAGTGAACAGTGCTTGAGATTGTTTATTATTTCATTTTGCTTAAACCTTTGCATTATTTCTCCCAATTATTTTTCACTTTGAATAAAAACAGTTATTATTTGAACCTTTAATGTTAACACGAAATAACACATAATACATAATTTGCAGAGATATTAATAAGTAATTGTAATTCTTTACTACTATTTCCTTATTTTATCAGTGGGACAGTAAAGTGGAGGCATCGCTACGCTATATTGTCATTGATTCATGCTTGTTGGGTTTTGGTATTGTATATTTTAAATTATATAGGTCAGAGAGGGCTTGGTTAGGGAAATATACCACACTTACCCATTATTATTAATATAGAACCCAGGTCCCATAGCTTTCTCTGATGAATAAAATAAGTCATCTGGGAGAAGTGGGGTTACATATAAAAAAAATATCTAGTCTTACCAGCACAAAGAGGCCATGACAGAAGAAAAATGCAGCATGAAGGTAAAAATGTTTTTACTTTTAATCACTACTATTAATTATGAATGCTGATTTTCACTAAAACAATGATGTAGCTAATGGACTGTTTACCGTTGTTTTAAATTGCATTTAATTTCAAATGTATAATTTAAACTACACTTCTGCTTTCTAGTACTTGATTTCAGCCATTTCTTCCAGACAGCGTCTCTTAAACCAGACCTCTCCAGAGTGTTCAATTCTCAGCAATCCAATAATATGTATTATGTTACTAGAACTCCTGGTAAATTAGATTAGTCGTGGATATAGCCCTTAAAGAATGTCCTAAACCCTATGGTATTACTTATGTGTAATTTAATTCAGAACATGTTATGAATAAACACATTTAGATGTAACTTGATCTTAAATTCATAATCAAGTAAGAGAAGGTGTCATGGCCAGAAGCTTACCATTAAACCTCTTTGCCATGGGAACTCTTCTGTTGTGCTTTCTTGCAAACAATTTGTTTTAAGTTTCTTGTTTGTATGTTTCAGTTCTTCCCAGTTTGTTAACTCCAAGGAACTGAGAGGCTGTTCAAAATGTTTCTTAAAATACATTTGACAGCGACACTACTATCACAAAGAAACCGACCATTTGGATGACCAGATCCAACCTGTCAGTAAATTTGAAACCCTGTTTTGTGCACCTCATTGCAAAAATAAGAAAGTAAGCATGGTTTTACTTGTGGGACACGTTAAAGGGGTACATTTAAATGGTGGAGTTTCCATGCATGTTTTTTTTTAGCTCGAGACATTTGCTCGAGAAAAATATCTCGTGTAAAATGCTTTTTTGGGTTTCCATTCGCTCAGTTTATTTTACTCAAGTAAACAGGGCTTTTCACCCGACGTCATGCAAATTAAGGGGAAAGGTGGGGCTTGATATGTAAATTAGCGATGCGTAAAGTACTCGTGCTGTTTTTGACGATTACTAGTGAAATGTTGTGAAAATGTGGTTTCCGTGCACAGAGAACTGGTACGCGAGTGAATCCAAGCTGCTGCAATAAAGCAAAATACCTTGTGCCTGGTTGGTTTATAATGTGTTTTACTGCTCTTGCCCAAATTATTTTTAAAATATCATTGGCGGGGTGGCATGTTGTTAGTATTTAATCCATTTTCAACTGATTTATCTTACGACTCATTCATTAAAAATTAACTGGGAAGTATAAAATGAAACTGACCAACACAGGTATTGCAGATCACCATGGCTGAAAACCAGCAGAGATGTAGGATTCTAAAGCTCTGTGCCACACATCTCCCACGTATGCTCCCAAGGCTGTCTTGGATTGGGAACAGTGGAAGTTTTTTCTTTGTTTCAGGAGCTTGAACTGCCAAACATCCTCTACCAGCAAATCCTTATGCCTTGTTATCTAATGCCAGTGGCTAGCGAAAGGACGGTTAGGACACATACTCATCCATCTTGCTGGTGGGAAGAGGTTGTGCTGCATCACTCTTTCATAGATCTGTAGTGGATAGTCATTTCATGTCACCAGGGCAACATTCAGCATTATAGTGGAACTGGTAAAGGAAGATATGCAGCCAAAAAGGAATTACGTGCGGTTTCCTATGCCAGTGGAAAACAGGAGTGGCAATTGCACTGTATAGGCTGGCATCCTCAGCTGAGTACAGGGTTAGGGTTACTCAGCTGAGTACAGGGTAGTTGGCAATGTGTTTGGGGTGCATAAAACCACAGTTCATCGCTGTATTTACAAGTTTGTCAACTCCCTTGTTCAGAGGCACTGCAACACGTACATAGCTATGCCATATGTAACTGAAGCAAAAAGCATTGCTCTGCGGGACCGTCCTGCTTCTACCAAACGGCGCCTCCTTGCTTGTTCCTGCAGGTAGGACTGTTTCATTTTTTTTAAATTTGTCCCTAGCTTGTGGGACTGTGCACTCTATTCCTCTTTCTGAGAGGGCATCAACCACTTGTTGGTACACATGCTTGTTACACTGGCATCTGAGGATTGAAGGAGTGGGTGTGCTCGTTAAACTAGGGGTCATGAGCGAGGATATAAATAGGGGTCATAGCTGACGTGATCTGTTCCTTGGTAAATGGTTAGAGACAACCTACAAGGAGCCTGTGTTACCATCCTGTAAACCGTGAGTTTGTTTTGTCTGTTAGTGTTTGTTATAACTGTCTGTTTGTTTTAAACTAGACTTCCTATAACACGATCCAGAGCTGTAGGAGAAGCCAGCATGAACCAGGACATCACTTTCACCCCTGCATTTCACGGAGAACTGTAATACACCACTTGCACTTATTTCACTATCACTAGGAACTGTGTTTGTGTTTTGTGTTTAGTGTTGGTGTGTAAAACTGGATTTTTTGGCTGCGGATCAAACCTGGGGATTTACAAATACCGAGTGATACACGCCGCTGTATCACTCCAACATTATTATTTACAGGTGTTCGCCATAAGGCTCTGGACAGTATTAATTATTATCTATTAAATGTAGTTATTTTCAGTTATTTATTTTACCTAGCAGATAAAGGTCTGAATTAAATCAAATTCATACCCCCACTAAGCCCTGCTCAAAGTTGCACGCCACAGCTATTATAATGACATGAATCTGCTTGTCTAACACCATATCGTGATTCTGGCACAGCTGCTATTTTAATAGTATTTAATCCAGGTTCCACAAAGACACTTGCCATCTTTTTTAAAATGCAAAATAAACAAGTACTGGTATGTTAGGTACATCTCCTGCCAAAATGTAAATCACCATGACCTACTTTCACAAAATTGACAGTTTATGGAACAAATTCATAATCCTCAAGGTTTTCAGTTTGATTTTATTTGTTGCTGTCTTGTGTTCATTGCTACACCAGGCAATCAACATACTAAGCATTTAGTTGCATGCTTCATTGGGTTTGATTTCCCTGCTGAACCTGATGAAAATCCACTTGCAGCGCAGTGATCAATATCCCTGACTTGTGCAATACGTTTGAGCTCTAAATGATGAAAAGCCTGTATTTTTTCAAATGTACTTTTTAATGGAGTGCACCTGTCTTTTTTTGTCAACAGAACTACATGAAGGTAGCCCAAACAACAAATGAACTGTAACATGTTTATTTAGACATCATTTTAGTGTAATGAGATTTACAGGAAGACAGGACTACATATAATTTAATTGCTAAGGTTGGTCTTTTTATCTGTATATTTTACCCTGCTCACTTCACACTCTTACTCACTTAAATATATTGAACAGATAATAATGATATGTGGGAAATCTTAACACTCCCACAATTGCAGAAATACCACTACTACTAGCCATGTTCTACCTATGCAAAATGATTGGGATACATCTGTTCTTCATTTACCCCCTGTTTCTGTAATGGTGATTGCTAAGACTGGAATAACTTGTGTATTCAGTGGGGTCGCTACATCTGTACAATTTATACAATACAATATGAAAGAAAATGAGGACTTCAGTTTGGTCTGTGTTTGCATCTACTCTGCTGTAAATCACAGGCCTGTTTTAATGGATCCATGGTTTGGCTTTTCCACATATTAAAAACATATTGCTGAAAATAAATGTAATTTAATAGCAAAAATAAAATGCATTCATATGAATGTGATAATGGGTATAATTACAGACGGTGTGACTATTGCATGTTTTTTTAACTTGCCAAATAAAAAAAAAAATGAATACATTATAGCATTGCAGTACAAAAGTACAAATTAGGTATTTGTGTCTGGGGCAATCCACCATGGAACTTGACGATTGATTGGTTCTTTTCCAGACAAGGGGGGGGGGGGGGGGGGGTCTTCAAGATTCTCAAGCACGAATACTGCCCCTTTATAACGAAGAGGAGCCAGAATCAACCAGCTATGTGAGCAATTAACCTTTCTCTATCATTCTGGAACAGCAGATATCTAGTTAGAAGAGTTAGCATTTGTTGAAGCTGTTTGCAGGAACAGCATGACTCACAGTTGCCAAAGCACTTAAAATAAAATAACTTTTAAAAAATGTTTATTGCCTCACTGTGACAGTCTGGCTCGCAGTGGTGTGGTGGATGACGTCACGGACCAGGAAGTAACTGACTCTAAAACAGTGGATGGGCGGGTGAAACTGAGTGCAAAAGCACTCAGCGTATTTAATAATAAACAAACAAAATATTTAAACAAAATACAAACAAAAGGGCACGAGGGCCAAACGAATAAATAAACAAACAAGTAAGTGCCGTGCTGGATTATCCAGCACGTATTAGCAATTGTTTTTTAAATATTATTCCTTCTCTCCGCTCCCCGTACTCTCTACTCCAACACCCCAACATCAAGTGCAGAGAGCTGCAGGTTTATATACTCTGGCCGAGGGATTAACTAGTTGGTAATTATCTTATTATCCCCCGGCCAGAGTCTGCACGCGTTTGGTAAGGATGCATGACTGTCAGCTATTTAAGTAATCAGTAGCTGATCAGCCATGCATCCTCACGGGGTTTTTAAATAATAATAAAAGACGCGGCGCTTTTACCCGCGCCGCAAACAAAAATACAAATAATAATAAATAGGGGCGGGACACTCCGCCACACATGCCCCCCCTTGTGCGCAGCACACATGGCCCCAACGGCCACCTCCCCCCTCAGTCTTAAAGTCCCGGAAGAGGGGGAAGCAAGTTACTTCTGGGGGGTGGCCATGGTGGAATCTCTGGCACCCCCCCATTCTTCGTGGCCGGCAGTTCCCTCTTCCGGGGCTCCCGCCACACTCTATCCTGCCGCGAAAGTGCGGCTGGGGGAGCTGGTCTCCTGACCTCTCCCCCCTTCTTCATGGCCGGCAGTTCCCCTCCGTGGGGCTCCGACCACATGATCTCCAGCCGCGAAAGTGCGGCTGGGGGAGCTGGTCTCCTGACCTCCCCCCCTTTCTTCATTTCTGGCAGCTCCCTTTCATGGAGCTCCGGCCATCGTGTAGCGACCCCAGGCGAAGCAGGATCCCTGGCGACCCCAGGTGAAGCCGGACCCTCGACGACCCCAGGCGAAGCAGGATCCCTGGCGACCCCAGGCAAAGCCGGACCCTCGACGACCCCAGGCGAAGCAGGATCCCTGGCGACCCCAGGCGACGGCAGCAGCAGCGGACCCTCGGAAGGCGACGGCAGCAGCAGCGGACCCTCGGAAGGCGACGGCAGCAGCAGCGGACCCTCGGAAGGCGACGGCAGCAGCAGCGGACCCTCGGAAGGCGACGGCAGCAGCAGCGGACCCCCGGAAGGCGACGGCAGCAGCAGCGGACCCTCGGAAGGCGACGGCAGCCGCAGCGGACCCTCGGAAGGCGACGGCAGCCGCAGCGGACCCTCGGAAGGCGACGGCAGCCGCAGCGGACCCTCGGGAGGCGAACTCGGGAGGGGAGCCCCTGGCCATGGAGGCGGCAGCGGGAGCTCCACTTCTCCCTCGTACCCTGTGTCCTGTGGAGAACAAAAGGCAGCCCCAGGCGATGCAGAACAGCCATCCCCAGGCAATGGCGATGGTGGGAGGGGAAAGCAGTCCTCCCACAGCGGCTGAGACGGAACCAGCAGGTATTTACCCTCTGCTGGTGGAGCTGGGAGTGGCAAGCAGTCCTCCCACGGCGGCTGAGGCGGAACCAGCAGGTATTCACCCTCTGCTGGTGGAGGTGGGAGGGGCAAGCAGTCCTCCCACGACGGTTGAGGCAGAACCAGCAGGCATTCACCCTCTGCTGGTGGAGGTGGGAGGGGCAAGCAGTCCTCCCACGACGGTGGAGGCGGAACCAGCCGGCATTCACCCTCTGCTGGTGGAGGTGGCGGAGGCAGAGGCAGCTCTTGCTGCTCTGCTCCTGGTGATGGTGGAGACAGAAGCAGCTCCTGCTGCTCTGCTCCTGGTGGTGGTGGAGACAGAGGCAGCTCCTGCTGCTCTGCTCCTGGTGGTGGTGGAGGCAGAGGCGATGGGGCGGATGCTGGCCACTCAGAGGGAGGCTGTGGCGGTGCTGGCTCCCTCTGCTGTGGCGGCTGGGCTGGTGTGTGCCGTGCTCCCTTCAGCAGCATAAATAGAGGCTGCTGGGGAACACCAGCATCCTGCCCTTCTCCCCCCCAGAAAAATTCAGGGGGTTGAGCCTGTAACTCCTCCCCTTCTGGCTCTTGGGACTGCAGCTTGGGTCCTAAGGCTGTGGAAGCGCAGACTTCCACCTCTTGGGCTATGGACGCACCGACTCCCCCCTCTTTGGGCTGTGGACGCACCGACTCCTCCCTCTTGGGCTGTCGACGCACCGACTCCTCCCTCTTGGGCTGTGGACGCACCGACTCCTCCCTCTTGGGCTGTGGACGCACCGACTCCTCCCTCTTGGGCTGTGGACGCACCGACTCCCCCCTCTTGGGCGTAGGACGTTCGGGCTCCTCCCACTCGGGCGTAGGACGTTCGGGCTCCTCCCACTCGGGCGTAGGACGTTCGGGCTCCTCCCACTCGGGCGTAGGACGTTCGGGCTCCTCCCCAGGCTGTGGAGGCGAAACCAGCAGGCATTCTCCCTCTGCTGGTGGAGACAGTAGCGATGGCTCCTCTCCCTCTGATGCTGGAGACGGTAGCGATGGCTCCTCTCCCTCTGATGCTGGAGATGGCAGCGATGGCTCCTCTCCCTCTGATGCTGGAGACGGTAGCGATGGCTCCTCTCCCTCTGATGCTGGAGACGGTAGCGATGGCTCCTCTCCCTCTGATGCTGGAGACGGCAGCGATGGCTCCTCTCCCTCTGGCGCTGGAGACGGCAGCGATGGCTCCTCTCCCTCTGGCGCTGGAGACGGCAGCGATGGCTCCTCTCCCTCTGGCGCTGGAGACGGCAGCGATGGCTCCTCTCCCTCTGGCGCTGGAGACGGCAGCGATGGCTCCTCTCCCTCTGGCGCTGGAGACGGCAGCGATGGCTCCTCTCCCTCTGATGCTGGAGACGGCAGCGATGGCTCCTCTCCCTCTGGCGCTGGAGACGGCAGCGATGGCTCCTCTCCCTCTGGCGCTGGAGACGGCAGCGATGGCTCCTCTCCCTCTGGCGCTGGAGACGGCAGCGATGGCTCCTCTCCCTCTGGCGCTGGAGACGGCAGCGATGGCTCCTCTCCCTCTGGCGCTGGAGACGGCAGCAGCAGGGTCTCTCCCATATCCGCAGCCAGGTAGTTGAACACCATGGCTGCGATGTCTGGGAGGGAAGCTGGGTGGTGTTGCTGTTCCCAGGCCTCCCAGCGCTCCCCATCTCTTGCCCACAGGAGGTTGATCACTGCAGGGAGGGCTTCCTCATAATCCCTCCCCGGCTCCACCAGCCAGTCCCAGACTCCCTCAGAGGAGAGTGCATTCGTCCTCTTTGGAGGATGCAGGTCCTCCCTCACTGGACGCTCTGGCTCCTCTTTCTCCTGCCATGGAGGGGGTTGGTCGGGTGCTATGTGACCCACCTCCCCAACAGCGAAGCACCACTCCTCACCTTTCAAGCAGGTGGGGCAGACGTCCAGCATGGTTGAGCTACAGTGGGACCTGCGACCGGCCCCACGCTGCTGTAGCTGCTGCTTCCTCCGTCCGCTTCTTCCCATATTTTTTTTTTTTTTTTTTTTTTTTTTTTCCCAAAAAACACACAAAAACACTTTGAGAAAAAAAAAACGAACAAAAAAACGAGCTTTTCTTTCCTGGTCCGGCTATTGGAGGCGTTTGTTTTATCCCACTTCTGACACCATATGTGACAGTCTGGCTCGCAGTGGTGTGGTGGATGACGTCACGGACCAGGAAGTAACTGACTCCAAAACAGTGGATGGGCGGGTGAAACTGAGTGCAAAAGCACTCAGCGTATTTAATAATAAACAAACAAAATATTTAAACAAAATACAAACAAAAGGGCACGAGGGCCAAACGAATAAATAAACAAACAAGTAAGTGCCGTGCTGGATTATCCAGCACGTATTAGCAATTGTTTTTTAAATATTATTCCTTCTCTCCGCTCCCCGTACTCTCTACTCCAACACCCCAACATCAAGTGCAGAGAGCTGCAGGTTTATATACTCTGGCCGAGGGATTAACTAGTTGGTAATTATCTTATTATCCCCCGGCCAGAGTCTGCACGCGTTTGGTAAGGATGCATGACTGTCAGCTATTTAAGTAATCAGTAGCTGATCAGCCATGCATCCTCACGGGGTTTTTAAATAATAATAAAAGACGCGGCGCTTTTACCCGCGCCGCAAACAAAAATACAAATAATAATAAATAGGGGCGGGACACTCCGCCACACTCACCCTCCAAGGTGTCCAGCTATATAACAAAAATAACTATATTTCTGTAATGGGCTGTCTTCTTTTTGTAAATGGAACACCAGTCCAATACTTGCTGTGCATGAAATATATATATATATATATATATATATATATATATATATATATATATATATATATATATATATATATATATATATATATATACAGTACTGTGCAAACGTTTTAGGCAGGTGTGAAAAAATGCTGTAAAGTAAGAATGCTTTCAAAAATAGACATGTTACTAAACTAAATGCAAAGTGAGTGAACAGAAGAAAAATCTAAATCAAATCCATATTTGGTGTGACCACCCTTTGCCTTCAAAACAGCATCAATTCTTCTAGGTACACTTGCACAAAGTCAGGGATTTTGTAGATATAGTCAGGTGTATGATTAAACAATTATACCAAACAGGTGCTAATGATCATCAATTCAATATGTAGGTTGAAACACAATCATGAACTGAAACAGAAACAGCTGTGTAGGAGGAATAAAACTGGGTGAGGAACAGCCAAACTCAGCTAACAAGGTGAGGTTGCTGAAGACAGTTTACTGTCAAAAGTCATACACCATGGCAAGACTGAGCACAGCAACAAGACACAAGGTAGTTATACCGCATCAGCAAGGTCTCTCCCAGGCAGAAATTTCAAGGCAGACAGGGGTTTCCAGATGTGCTGTCCAAGCTCTTTTGAAGAAGCACAAAGAAACGGGCAACGTTGAGGACCGTAGACGCAGTGGTCGGCCAAGGAAACTTACTGCAGCAGATGAAAAACACATCATGCTTACTTCCCTTCGCAATCGGAAGATGTCCAGCAGTGCCATCAGCTCAGAATTGGCAGAAAACAGTGGGACCCTGGTACACCCATCTACTGTCCGGAGAAGTCTGGTCAGAAGTGGCCTTCATGGAAGACTTGCGGCCAAAAAGCCATACCTCCGACGTGGAAACAAGGCCAAGCAACTCAACTATGCACGAAAACACAGGAACTGGGGTGCAGAAAAATGGCAGCAGGTGCTCTGGACTGATGAGTCAAAATTTGAAATATTTGGCTGTAGCAGAAGGCAGTTTGTTCGCCAAAGGGCTGGAGAGCGGTACACAAATGAGTGTCTGCAGGCAACAATGAAGCATGGTGGAGGTTCCTTGCAAGTTTGGGGCTGCATTTCTGCAAATGGAGTTGGGGATTTAGTCAGAATTAATGGTCTCCTCAATGCTGAGAAGTACAGGCAGATACTTATCCATCATGCAATACCATCAGGGAGGCATCTGATTGGCCCCAAATTTATTCTGCAGCATGACAACAACCCCAAACATGCAGCGAAAGTCATTAAGACCTATCTTCAGCGTAAAGAAGAACAAGGAGTCCTGGAAGTGATGGTATGGCCCCCACAGAGCCCTGATCTCAACATCATTGAGTCTGTATGGGATTACATGAAGAGAGAGAAGCAACTGAGGCTGCCTAAATCCACAGAACTGTGGTTAGTTCTCCAAGATGTTTGGGCCAACCTACCTGCCGAGTTCCTTCAAAAACTGTGTGCAAGTGTACCTAGAAGAATTGATGCTGTTTTGAAGGCAAAGGGTGGTCACACCAAATATTGATTTGATGTAGATTTTTCTTCTGTTCACTCACTTTGCATTTTGTTTATATATATATATATATATATATATATATATATATATATATATATATATATATATATGTATATTTGTATTAGCTCAAAGAGCCAGCTGCCCAATGTTTCGATATGTTGTACATATCTCTCTTAAGGGAGCATGTGTTTGAATCAAAACATTGGAGGTATTTATAGGTTTTTGACAGCATGATTACTTGTTATTGTTTATATTCAAATCCATGATTTATTCTTACATGATGTAATGGTATTCTATATATTGTGACATAATTATATAAACTTATATTTATATTATCATGCAATGCTGGGGAAGTCCACACTGCTGCAGTGCATATGTCCTGGACAGATACACCCTGGAACATAGTCCCTGGTGGAATGGTCAGTGAGCTTCTCTGGCAGGGGCAGATTGGCGAGTTCATAAGCAGTCTTAACTGTGCCTGTCAACCACTTAGACAGACGCTGCTTAGACAAAGCCTATCCCTAGGACTTAGCCCAGTAGCAGACTGTGACAGAGAAAGAATGATTCTTGGTGTTAGATCTCCCTGCTGACCTGTGAGGGCGCTGTGTAAAGGGAACAGAGAACCCTGGACTGGATGGCCCGACAATTAATTCCCAGGCTTCGGCGGAAATCGGCCATCTAGAAAGGGGGTGGAGCTACGGTACACAAAATCATTGACCCGGAAGCCTCCAATTCCACCAACTGGTTAACATGAAAAGCTGAGATGGTCTCCGGCAAAAAAGTTAGGTTAGTAGGTTAGTAGGGCCGAATGCCCACCTCTCGTTCATGAATTTTCTTATGTTTTTATGTTCTTAAATGCAATTGCTAAAGGTAAAATAGAAAAACAACATACTCCATATAATGTAGGTAATTTGTGCAAAATAGTCTTTGGTAATCAAATCAGGCACCTCAAAAACAGGTTCTGGCTGTAGAAAAACAAATCTGATAATGTAGCATGACTTTTAAGACAAAAAAATAACTATAAGACAGATTTTCCTGGCACTGTGTGCTCATGAGCTAGCCTTTCAGATTTCAAATCCAGTTTAGGAAACACTCAAAATAATAATTCTAACTGCTGTTTGTCACTCAGGACTTAACAGCCGAGGTGTGACTAATATTTGAAAAATATGAATATTACTAAACCTAAGGTAAGTCAGCTAATGTTTATAATCACAATACAATGCACTTAAAATCCCAGATAACAGACTGTACTGTAGTTGATCATTACAGCTATTGGCTATTGTTTTTGCAGAATTGAGCACCTGTTCACCTGAGACTCCCTCCAAGACCAACAGAACTAATTTATCTTAAGCTAACAAAGCGCCATCCGTTGAAAATTGTTTTAGAACTGGGGATTTGTAATGAATGACTGTATCCAATTATTAACCCATATTGTTTATGCTACATTTTCAATATTATTATTATTATATTCAGTGCTATAAGAACTATGTAAACAGACTGACACTTTTAGACATTTGAAGACTGTCTAGTTTGTAAAATGACCCTGAATTACTGTAATTTTCATAGCAAGGCTTGTTGTCATAATAGCCGAAGTAAAGGCACTTTAAGACATGCAGAATGCAGTGTTGTGCACACACCATCATGGCCCTTAACAATTTAGCACCACTAAAACCAGTGCAACTCTAACCCTAACCCATCCAAAGAAATAAAAGAAACAAAACACCCTTCTCCTCTCCACCACCTATAATGCATTTGTGCCTTCCTCTCATCCCACTTCTCTTCTCCAGAATATACAGTAGCTCTTGGGTAGACCACTATTCTCTGCATGTCTTTGTTCCTCGTTGATTTCCAGGAACTGTGTATAAACCAGCACCCCAGCAGATACAATTCAAGACAAGCTTTACAGAAAATAGATACATTTAGGCAGTAGACAACATACAGTTGACTAGAAATGTACAGAAAAAATAATTTTTACTAAAGCTACTTTTATCTTGGACCAGCAGAACCAGCGTGATAAGTTGAAAACCAGCAAACCACAATATCTGGCCAGCACACACCAGTACTGGTCATTGCTGGCATTTCCATCAGTGAATTTTTGCACTAAAATGATGTTTTGCTCACCCTTTTTAAATTTGCTTCCATGTGTTTTTTTTTTTTCTGAAGCAATGTCCCAGAGGTGTTATTCTAGCTCGTTTAGTTGGGAATTATGCATTACACCTGGTTATGGGCTGTTTATGCACTAGCTGAGGGATTTGTTTTCATTAGGGTGAACAACAGCTTTAGGCCATCAGGTCTTTCAGTATTCCCTGATCGCAGGATCCACACATCTCAAGCTGGGAAAATCTGGGAAAAAAACATAACATTCAAATCTTTGTTTACTGAGGGTCAAAATAGGTTTATAACACTGTTGAATGTAACTGCACACATCTGTTAAATTAGTGAGGCTTCTTTAAAAAAAAAAAGATTTTCAGCCTCACTTGACCTTGCAACATATTAAGTTGGAGACTAAAATATATCTTAATGACTTACCCTTATTACCACTTAACCCATTGCTGAAATATTATCAACAAAATAAAAGCATACATCTGTATCAACAATGCAGTTGTGGCTGGTGGACAAAATTTTTTGTGTGTTCACATCTCAGACGCAGGTGAGGGGCGGGGTCTTGTTGGAAGCGAGACAAAAAGTTTGCTCTGCAATGTCTTATTGTGGCAAATTTTTCAATTACTTTACCATGGCTTACCCCTTCCCTTAAAACGGACCGGCATTCCTTGTGTCTGGCTGAGCGGCTCTGTAAGTCCTCCCCTTCACCTTTGAACCTCCAAGCCTACCTCTCCCTCCTCTTCAATTTCCTCTCTGCTCTGGAACTAGCCAAACATGACTACTTCCTAACCCTCATCACTGCTCTTCTCAACCTTCATTAAACTACTACGCCCCCCTCCCTCATCCAAATCTCCATCCCTCCCAACCCTCACTGCTAGTGATCTCTCTCACTATTTCACCTACCAAAATCAGTACTATTCGCCTACACCTGACTCTCCCCCAGACTAGCCCCCACCCCCAGCTTCCCATTCCACCTCCACTTGCTCCTAATGCCCTCTTTACTGCTTTCCTCCACACATCCTTACCTGAACTCTCCTCCATCATTGCCAAGGCCAACCCTACCTCTTCCTCCCTGGACCCGGTCTCTGCCTCCCTCATACCCCCACTCCTCCCACTTATCCTCCCTTACCTAGTCTCCCTCTTTAACTCCTCTCTCTCCACTGGTATCTGTCCTGCCATCTTCAAATCAACTACCATCACCCCTTTGTTAAAAAAAAAAACCTCTCTCGATCCTGTCAATTACTGCCCAATCTCTTTTCTCCTATATTTCTCTAAGCTCCTTGAGCGCCTAGTCCACTCGTGCCTATCATACTACATATCCGCCAATTCACTCTACCCCCAATTTCAATCTGGCTTCCGTCCCTCTCGTTCCACTGAGACTGCCCTCCTCACTGTCCAGAATCATCTGGCCAACTCCTCCCATGCTGGCTTCTCCTCAATTCTCATTCCCCTTGATCTTTCCTCTGCCACTGACACAGTCAATCAAACCATCCTCCACTTCACTCTTTCTAACCTGCATCTCTGGCACATCCCTTGACAGGCTGTAATACCTATCTGCACACACCTCTGCTGTTGCTTTCAACAGCCTCACTCCCCCCCTCCTCTCTGACTGTCAGTGTCCCCCAGGGCTCTGTCATAGGACCCTTGCTATCCTCCCTGTACATCTCACCCCTTGAAGCTCTTATTTCCTCATTTCACTTCCCTCATCATTTCTTTGCTGACGACACCCAGATTTAATTTTTGTTTCCCTCCTTTACCCCCGACCTATCAGCTTGCTTGCAGATCTCTCCATGGTCTTGCCCCGCCTTATCTGGCTGCACTGATTACCTACTATGTTCCCCCCACATCCCTTACTCTCCCAATCCCCATCGTCCCTCTTGGTCTCACCCTCGCCCTGTGCCCAATCCCATTTCCGTTCCTTTTCCCTTCTTGCTCCTCTTCATTGAAATAAACTCTCACTTATCATAAAACAGTCACCCACACTACGTAGTTTCTGTTCCTCCCTCAAAATGCATCTCTTCTCCCTAGCCCATCCTATTGATACTCCTGGCCCCTGACCTCCTGTTATGACCCTGCTTGCCCGACCCTGACCTAGCCTCTGACCCTCTGCTCTCATATAAGCAACTAATCTGTATCTCCCCACCAGCCCAAAAAACTTAATTGATTGTACCATTTTGTTTAAATTTGTAAAGCGCCTTGGTTAAAGGCGCTATATAAATGTAAATAAATAAATAAATATTAAAGACAGGAATGTCAGCCATCATGTATTGTTTCCATTGATAACATGGCTAAAGCATTTAATCATTCGGTTTTCATACATTAAAAAAGAAAAATACAAAAAGTGAAATGTTGAAATAAGACAAATATATTAAACACACCGGATGTACTCTGAAATTGAAATGTGTATTTAAATTTAAGTTTAAGTTGTCCCTGAATCTAAATTTAAGCCAAGTTCAAAGACCAAGAACAGGAAAAAATAAGACTTTAATAGAAGTCACAATTAAGGCTAAAAGGGAAAAAAAAACCCACTGTAATTAACAATGCAGTAGATTTTTATTTTATTTTCAGGAACCAGCAGATAATTTATATAGACCTAACAAAAGACTGATCATCTACAAACAAACAGTAGTTAAAAAAATAAAAAAATAAACGCCTGATGCGGCTATCAACAAGATTTAAACAAATGATAGAAAATATTATATAAATAATATTAAAATAATACAAATATACTGTACGGTATATTTAATAACCGCTTACCCCAAACAGGCAGCAGTGGTCAGTAAATTAACAAAAAAAAAAACAAGAAATTTTAATATATATAGTAAAATAGACCTTTTCTTGACTGCATTGCTAATAGCACAATGCTTGTACAATGCTATATAAGGTTCCAGCTCAAGATACCTTAAACATGGCACAATCTTATTAAGATTAACATTTAGAGAGAGAGAGAGAGAGAGAGAGAGAGAGAGAGAGAGAGAGAGAGAGATATTTCAAACATGCAAATTCTGTTAGCAGACACATGACTAACAACTTACACAGAAATATAACACAGATCTATGAAATAGAAAATGAAATAGCAAAAGGCACAGCATATTTATGGTCTTTTGACATAATTGGACACCATAGATCTAGGGATGCAAAAAGTTTACGGTGCTCTACTCCTTAAAGTTGCAATTGTGATTCTTAACTAGAAGGAAATCTTTTAAAATCATGAAACGAGAATTTCACTGTAAACAATGTTATCATGTTAATTAGCGTTACTCTGTTTCATTGCTCATTATGTTAATGATCTTGGTAACAGATAGAAGATAACAAGTTCAATAATTATATAGATAAAACATGATTCGTTTAAATAGATCAGGGATAACAGGCTATGGCTCGAAGTTAATTCTGTATTGTTATACAGTGTACGTAAAAAACTGCAATTTTAGCACCCCTCTTTCAGACCAATGTCACACCTTTAGAAAAAGACAACAAGATTATTAGATACTGTACACTGCATTTAATGACTGTACACACATTTACAGCACTTCAAGGTACCATGATGAACAATCCTATTTATTGTAAAGGTTTGATGGTAAAATACAATCCAATTTGGATGCTGTTGTTTAAAAGTTATGTATTAGATTGCATAGGATGATGCTGTAGTGTAATCTGTTAAGGAAAGCAGAGGAGCTGTAGATACCATCCGATAGCATGAGCAGAAGTGTTTGATGTAATCGTGATGAGAATCAGTGGACGAAATCAATAGTGATAATCAAACCATCCTCAAATACATATACTGAACACATTTTGTGTGGGTTTGGTGCTTTTATAAATGCAGCTATCCAAGTTTACCATTTGGGGTCATTTTTTGTCCCACCACTCCTTTCATAAGAAGGGTAAATTGCTAATTACGATCATCTGTGCAAAAATCATTTGTATTATTTTTTTTTTTTTTTAGTGGTTCCATGTAAATGATCTTGTATACAAACTGTTGTCCACGGGATTGTTTGGATAAAAAGTGTTTTTTATCCCAAGGCACACGGCAGTTACAGCAGCTCTGAATGCCTGTTCAATATCTGCTCTGGATATATAAAGCCTTCAACCTCCAGCCCTCTCAATCCGACATGCTTTATGAGCAATAAAACCATTACAAATAAAATAAGAGATTAAAAAAAAAAAAACCACAAAATGTTTATAAGATATAATACTTTCAAGGGTATAAAGTGTATCCGTTACAGTAGTTTTCTTACTAGAACTGCAAAGCTTTATGATAAATATCATACATAGTGCAGAAGAATGTTTTACAATAGGTCGCTATTAGCAACTGCTGACTTTTTGAAGTTAAGGAAGCTCCTCTTTTTCTTCTTCTTAGGAATTGTGTCCAAAGAATCATCCAGACCTGCTTTACATCGAAAAACAAACACCTTCTCTCCTGTATGTGGCAGGTGTAGCACATCTGCTGCTGGCTCCACAGTGCTGTCTGCGTTGTCCTGCCTGCCATCTCCTTGGGGGCTTTTTGAATGTTCCAAATGGGAAAAGGACAGCTGTTTCAGGAGCTGAACTTGTTTCTTCTTCAATATACTAAAAGACAACAAAGGGGTGGAATGATATATTAAAGAAAATGAAAAAGAAACTAAGTAGATATGTATTCAGCACAAAGGAACATAATATATTAGCTTAGTTTACTGATTTGCTGTTTTGGGTGGAGTGGTGTTTTCTTAGGCCTATATATAGCTACAGTATCCCAGTTAGATGTAAGGATTTCAGTTCAGTATATATCAAGTGTAGATCGCCTGCTTCTTTTAGGAAACATAATAAGAGACACATTTTGGCATGTGATAGGAATTTCCTCTTGCACTTAAAAAACGGTTGCTTTGGATTATGCTGACACTGCTATTAATTTACAAGATAATGGGTATACAAGGTTATTGGCATGTAAAAAGCAATGGAAAAGTGTTTTTCAAGAGTCTTGAAGATATCAGAGCAGCTGTGTCAGGTGTAAACAGGGCTGTCATAAATATGATGCATTCGGCATGGCTGCAGGGCAATAGGATCAGGCTTCAGTTCCTGCGTCAGGGGCTTTGAGTGATTTGTGTTACAAATAAAGGTAGAAGCCAGAACTAGCAGTCTGGTTTGCAGCTGCGGGTGCACACTGTCTGTCCGAGCTGAACTAGTGCTCTCAAACATATGCTAATGAACATCCCAGGGCTGATTTAATGACTTCTGAATGCTCATTAATGCCCCCATAAATTAAAGACTGGGCCATCTTACCTGAAGAAACATGCCTCCCTATATGTATGCCAAGAAAAAATGCATAAAAACAGGTAGATTCCTTACTGAACTTTGTGGTTGTGATTGACAAGCTCTCTCTTTAGTAATATATCGTACATGTTTGTCAAATATTTTTCTATCCAAGTACGGTATTTTTGTTTTCTTGAACTTGAGACAGCTTTACTTAAAACAAATACATACCTCAAATCATCCAAAAGCATAAAAACTAAACACAATTTAGGATTACTACTATAGCAAGGGACTTCCCAACACAGCAATACCCTATTAAGTATTAACACTAATAACTGTATAATTAAAAACAAAAAGGGCCTTTGTTCAGTAGGGATGTGGGAATGAAGTCTAAACTCAAAACAGCTTAGTAAACAGTGCCGATAAGCACCTTACAATGTATTGATGACCTTGCAATTTTGATGACCTTGCTAACAGGCAGACCCCTACTGTGTAACTGCTCTGTCATCATCAGTACTTTCGACAAGTAACATTTAGTCCCAATAAATGGCATTTTTAAAAAAAATCAGAAAAACCGAAAGAAAATACCAAATTACCCCTTTTCATGATGTTGGCAGACAGGAGGATGCAGTAATGTTTTACCACCTGGCAATTATATTTGTTTTCTGACAAACCAGAACAAAACATGTGGTTGCTATTGAAAGAGGTTAACAGGGACATCTCATTAATTGTGCATAGGTGATAAACATTATTTTTCCTTTTGCTTAAAAGGATGGCAAACCACCAGCTGTTTTGTGTGGAGACAGCACTTATATGAATGAAAGTGATTTGCAGATTCTTGAACTGGCACCATTGCTCATATGGGAAATTAAATACACAATATTAGTATGCAGAGAACACTGCACTCTAGATACAAAAACAGACATGATTGTTAAGTCAGTGAGTGATCTGTAAACCTTTCTCCCGACTTTACTTCTGAGGAATTTAATAGGTTTTGATGTATTTAAATTTATATAGATCTATTGCGTCTCATCACCAGAACCTTTAAATATTTTATTAAAATTAGTTACTCTAGATAAATGTCCCCTATTAACACATACACATGTACCCCAACTATAAACCCCTTAGTGTGCACATTTATTAAAATACCTCAAGATTTGTCATTTATATCCTTTGTATACCTACCTGCATGAAAACATCTGGGTGTGAGAATTTCAACTTCTGGTCAGTAAATCAGTGATATAGAAACAACTGGCATTCTTGAGGAAATGTTGGACCACTTTGTGCTTTAATTAGGAATCATAAACAACTTCTAAAAAGTCTCATGCATTTTACCATTGGTGGCTTTTCTCTCACTATTTTAAATGAATTGCATGTGTGGCCTATTAAAGTTATCAATTCAATTAGACAATCAGTCATTTGCCTATTTTGACAATTTCCCCAAATTTTCAGTTCCAGTGGTTTGATTTCATATGCACAACACATGAAAACAACAGAACCCATGGGCTGTTCTAATAAATGTTCACAATACTGTACTTATTATGTTGACAAGAATTTAAAGCATTTCCTACTGAATCTATCAAAGTAAGCAATAGAGAAGCAGACTTGCATTCCATAGACTCTTACCAGCACTCTGAATGAGCCTGTGGCATATGTTAACACACTTCAGAACATATTTACAGCACAGTGCTCAGTGTACACCAGTTTATTTACTACAAAGAAAACAAAGCTTTAAATAACAAAATAGCTCTTACATGCACCTTGGTTGTTGCATGCTAGTCCTGTAACATTAGCTGATTGCTTTTCCTTTTACAAATGTTTGATCCTGCATACAGAACTGTGGTTGTGTTTTCAGTGGATTGTTATACCCTAATGTTTTGAGCATGACAAATATACAAATGAAACACTGACACAGTATTGTTATTCTCCAAGTGTTTTCAATGTTTTATACAGACATCAACGTCATCTCTCCAGTGCTAGTCACTTTTTTTATGAAAACATTTAGTTAATTCTGTTTGGTAATAGAACAGAGAACATATGCCTTACCTTGCTTTCTCTTTGCCCAAAGAGCCAGCACTCATATTATTATTGATGATCTCTTCTCTTAGCTTGCTATCCAGAGATCTTCCTGAGCCTTTATACCGCCTTTAAACAATAAACAAAAACAAAATGTTTTATCCTTGAAGATTATTTAACAGTAAGCCACTTGTGAGCAATGAGGCATTTCCTCGCTTATATCACGGTTTGATTTTTTAATGCAAAAAGTCTATTCTGTAATTTACTAGTTTAAAAAAAAAACATACTAATAAAAACTGTAGTAAATATCTTTTAGAATATATCCCAATGTGCTAAAAAAAAAAAAAAAAAAAAAAACATAAAATCATGTGCATCAGTTGAAACAAGAGCATCATTCTGTTGGTACAAAAATGTGTCCAGTTTCAATGTTTACAATTTCTACATACACATGTAATGTGGGCAGCAGTGTGGAGTAGTGGTTAGGGCTCTGGACTCTTGCCCAGAGGGTCGTGGGTTCAATCCCAGGTGGGGGACACTGCTGCTGTACCCTTGAACAAGGTACTATACCTAGATTGCCCCAGTAAAAACCCAACTGTATAAATGAGTAATTGTGGGGGCTCCCGAGTGGCGCATCCGGTAAAAGCACTCCGCATGGAGTGCAGGATGTGCCCTATAGCCTGGACGTCGTCGGTTCGAGTCCAGGCTATTCCACAGCCGACCGTGGACGGGAGCTCCCAGGGGGCGGCGCACAATTGGCCGAGTGTCGCCCGCGCACCAGCGACCCCTGTAGTCTGGCCGGGCGCCTACGGGCTTGCCTGTAAACTGCCCGAGAGCTGCGTTGTCCTCCGACGCTGTAGCTCTTGGGTGGCTGCATGTGTGAAAAAAAGCGGTCGGCTGACAACACACGCCGAGTCCCGAGTCAGCGCAGGGGTGGTAGCAGTGAGCTGAGCTTAAAAAATAATTGGCCATTCTAAATTGGGAGAAAATAATAAAAATAATTGGCAACGAATAAATAAATAAATAAATAAATAAATAAATAAATAAATAAATAAATGGGTAATTGTATGTAAAAATAATGTGATATTAGTAACAATTGTAAGTCACCCTGGATAAGGAAAGAAATAATAATAATAATAATAATAATAATAATAATAATAATAATAATAATAATAATAATAATAATAATAATAAATCAAAAGGCATCGGCGCTAATCAGATTCACAATCTCACTCAATTGTGTTTACACACAGGGTCTATTTAAGATTAGTATGTGCTGATCCCTGGAGTCAGCATTACACTTCAGCCATCAACACCAGACAGAAGGATATCTACATCATCATATGGAAGGAAACGCAAATGGATGGAGACACAGGTGGATCACATTAGTTTACTGTAAAGCTACATCTTAGTTGGTGCTTATCTTGGCGAGAGCCGAGTTCAAATCAGCATGAAGTTTTAACATCTACTCTAGTGTAATGGAAATCAATTGTGACTATTCACCCACATTTCTGGCAAATGCTGACTTTCTACAGCAATAGAAGGTATCTAAGGAAGAGGCAAAACATTAGAGAGATGTGTAGGATTACAGAATCCAAACACAGTCCTGTGCAAAACCACTAAGCAGATAAAGAGAAAAAGAATCAAGCAGCACATTGATTTGGAGGAAAAAGATTCAAGTTGGCTAACTGAAGAATTCAAACGTCCTGATAGCAGAAAGAGATAGGAAGATGATCTCAGAGACTGGGAAGACACAAAAAAAACAAACAACAACTCAACCAGAAGCTACATTTTAGCACATCTAATGATTACAGACTATTTAAGAACAAAAGCAGTTACGACAAACAGACCCAGAATATACAATAACAGATGTCACAGATCATGAAGTGAGAAAAACACTCAAGGTTAAAAATAGAGATGTAAAGCCCTGAGAGAAAATGAAAAAAAAAAAAAAAATATATATATATATATATATATATATATATATATATATATATATATATATATGCCAGTGCAATAGCAATAGAATGACAAGCCTGACCCCTTTACAAACACAGCATTATGAGCTTAACTGTTTGTGCTTTTATTAGACAGGTGATATTCCATTGGAGAAGTATTAATTGATCTGACAGGGGCATTTGACTTCATTCAATTAGGCTGCTCTAAATCAGTTTAAAAAAACTATTCCAAAATCTGGTACGAGAAGAAAATAGATTAAAACACCAATACAGAGACACTGAATCACCTTTTATTTGCTGATTACATTATCATCATAATGGGAGAGACTGGGGAGCTGGAGACCATGATCAATGGACAGAATAATGAAAGTGAAGAGATAAGGACTGTGGGCAAACATGAAAAGACAAAGACGTGTTCAAATGTCTGTTTGAAAAGAGCGAAGAACTCAATGTCCTTGATAAATGAATACGCTCAGATCGGAATATTGAGGAGGTGCATGGACAGATTCACAGACACGGTTCAAGATGAGACACTTAGAATCTGCCCCTATACTTTCATATATACATGCTGAAATAGAGAAGAAGTATGCTTCAGTATGCTTATGGAGTAAATACAGGGCATAATTCATGTTGTTATTATTATTATTTTTTGTAGCTCCTAATTTACAAAAATATTGCACAGTGTTCTCAACCTTTCTCAGATTTATTAACTGGAGGTACTTTATCCAGGGCTTCAGAAGGGAACCGCTAGTTTGTTTTGAATGGAATCACCCCCCATCATTGATTATATGTTTTCCTTATTCACGGAGGAACGAGATGAACAAGTTTGTCAGTCTTCTGTATCTCACCCTATGTGATGTGATGATGGAACTTGTCAATGACAGGACAGCTTTCATTTAGGAAGTGATGACAATACAGTAGCTGAAAGCATTTGCAAACAAATCCACTATTTGTTCAAGTGCTTAGTGCGGTCTGTAGATCAACAGATCAAACTGCACTTTAGAGCTGTAAATGCCAGTACTTTAACCATTAAAGTTCATCAGCACCACAGCAAATTTTCAAGAACATTTCAGCATATTTTCTTTTCATTGTAATTGCATTTTTTGTAACTCTTAACCTACAAAAACACACAACACATTCCTTTTTTTTTTCTATTCTGAATAAATTTCTCAATTGCACTCTATCTACTTGCAAGGATCTTTAGAGTTAGGATGAGGCAATTGATGTATCTAGCAGGTTGCAGATCATAGATCTCATTAAAACTACTATAAAATGATGCATCTTTATACCTTCTTGAACTTACCCTTTCTCTCGTTCATTTACTGTCACAGTCTGCGCTGGTTTGGGGCAGACTGGATCAATGATGGAAATTAAGTCAGCTTCTGAGGATGTGGGAAGCAATAAATGCAGGACTTCAAGCAACACATTTGCTGGTACCTGAGTCTGCTTGACCAAGTAAGCAAGAAATTCAAGATCCTGGAACAGAGGACAGGAAAACTTTTGGGTCACTGACAGAATAATATATGGCAACAGCATGTGCTTCACCTCATTTCTACAGAGCCTTGATAAACAAACACCTCCAGAACCAGTCTTGCTCCAAACACCAAGATAGACATACAAATACATCAGTCTGGCTCTGGATATGTAATTTGACAGAAATCCAGGAAATACAGCATTAGCATTCTAACCAGATGTTTGGCTTAATGCAATGCTAAATATGCATAGCCTGAACTCAAAACCAGCTACAATATTAAAATAATGCATCAGGTATTATAATTGAAGAGCTAAGCATCATATTTTCCACTTCTGTTGTTGGAAATGGTTTCTCATTAGTAAACCACTCATGTATTCCTTATTCATTTCTTGTCACTTGCTAATCTCCACTTTACAAAGAAATGTATCAATAAGCAAGACAGTGAGTGATTGGAATTTGAGCAATGGTGCACACATATGAAAAGAAAAGGTGTTCAATTTATAGGGAACTGTGCGTAAGCAATAGAGATCGATTGGGGGTGGGGTGTTATCATGAGTCAACCACACTCCATGAAGTGCTATAAGAGAGTTGAGGTATTGCAAAGTTCCCTTTATCTTCCCAAATTATGCACCAATCTTACGGTAACCCACAGCCAATGCACATTGAAATTGTATTGCCTTTTATAATATTTTTAAATGCAAAAAAAAAAATAATGCTCTAGATATAAAACCCACAAATACTTTATTGTGTGTCAGAATGGCGAGAGGAAACTGATGATATTATTAAGATTTCAAAATCAATATAAAAAAAGAGATTAAGCAATGTTGTTTACAGTCATACTGGAAGAAACACATAGGGGTGATTTCACAGACCTCGATTACTACTAATCTTGACTGTCTTATCTGAACTGGCATTTGATTCCCACATCGAGAATGTCTTTTTCTTTTTACAATTTTCAAACACAATTTCTATTAGAAATGTTTTTCCTTGTTTGGCTGCAAGCGACCATACTTATCTGTAAGCTGCCCTGGATAAGGGCGTCAGCTAAGAAATAAATAAAGAATAATAATAATAATAATAATAATAATAATAATAATAATAATAATAATAATAATAATAATAATATATTTTGCATGATCCTTTCATATAGCATCATATATATATATGCATGCAAATCAATGTAATGCTTGAAAATTAACCTTTTTTTTTTTTTTTACTCATGAGTTACTTACGGTGGATTTGTTAACTTTTTTTCTGATGAGGCACTTTTTTGTTAATAGAGCCCTATGACTCACAACTGTCCAAACTACTAATAGAGAAATAATAGCATGCTGAGATACTGAATTACAAAATAAATTTCACAGAGCTGTTTTTAAACACATATAATGAGAACAAGGTGATTTATTCTGGTTTTACTGCAGTAAAATACCAAGAGCTAATCCTACGATGTTAATGAAAAATGGCTTTAGGTATATACCTGATCAAAATGCATGTGGAGTCTCTTAAACTCTAACTGCTCTTTCAAATCCGCAGTTATCTGGCTGACAGTGTCTTCTTCTCGTAACCTAAAATAGCACACAGAATTGTAAAGGAAGAAAAAAAATGCATGAAATACACAGTTAAGTATCTACTTTTGTAGTTCATGGATTCTCCAAGGTGTGCTCTGGTAAGCCTTTTGTAAAATCTAACTGTGTGTTGTATTTAAAATAAATCTGATTCACACTGTAATTATTTCTGTTTTCCAGCATAACAAATGTATTAAGAAGTATCTATAATTAGGGATTTGGGAAGAACAGCGCACATTTATGATAAAAACAAAAATCCATTGGCTTGTAGGGCTGGTTATTTTTGTCTTTGTTTCCATTATAAATTAAATTTGCTCATTTGGCAGGAATGAGATTAAAAACATGTGCAGACTGTGGTCAGGCTATATTGGATAATGTATTACCAATCTAGTCTGACTACATGTATAAAATACAAAAAAGCCAGGCATCTCACCCAAGCATATTTAGTGTGTAGGATAGTGTTCCTGAAGTGGGACCTACTTGTAAAGATGGAGTAGCGCACACGGCCAAATATATTTACCTTTTATTTTGTTTAGGTGGCTCAGTGGTAGCGTACTGAATTGCAGCCTCACTGTAACAGGGATGGAAATAAGATTCCCATTTCCTAGCAGTTTGATCCACTCCTGGTTTTACTCTGAGCTTAATAAGACACACCTGAGCTTGTACCGATACACTGGGGCTAATCAAGCTGTTATTAAAACCTGGAATAGGTGAAACTGCAATAGGTTTCTTATTGCATCCCTGGTAACTGTGACTGCAATAATCCTGTTCTGTGCTCTTATTCAATAAAACTGTGTGCCAGTGCTGGCGTTTCAACTGCAATCCCTCTATCAGATCATTCCCACAATCCTATTACACATGGTAACTAAATAAATGTGTAATTGTGGCTTGCTAAACAAAAAGAAAACTTGAACCAAGAGATGCACATAACTTTGGCTCAGTCCATTCAATTTTATTCAGATTGATGGAGCTTGACTGTTAGCCTTTGTGCCCGGAACTGAAATGTTATGCGTCAAACTCCTCTAGTAGTAGGGGCAGCAGTGTGGAGTAGTGGTTAGGGCTCTGGACTCTTGACCGGAGGGTCGTGGGTTCAATCCCAGGTGGGGGACACTGCTGCTGTACCCTTGAGCAAGGTACTTTACCTAGATTGCTCCAGTAAAAACCCAACTGTATAAATGGGTAATTGTATGTAAAAATAATGTTTAAAAAATAATGTAATTGTAGGTACAAAATAACGTGATATCTTGTAACAATTGTAAGTCGCCCTGGATAAGGGTGTCTGCTAAAAAATAAAATAATAATGTCAAAAAACTAAATAATAAAAAAAAAGATTTAAAATAAACTTCCTTTCCTTGCTTGAATTAAACTGCAGTATTGTGTGTTTCTCCAAATATTTCAATGAAGCATTTATAAAAAGATACCATCAGTTCACGTGCTGACTTCTGAGGGTGAGACAAGGTCATGGTATGTATATAAGGTTACAAGTCAAGTGTTTATTTCAGTATTGTAGGGCCACTCTGCTTTTAATTACCAATGGGTTTAACAGAACATGTTTTACTTGACAAAGTAATAAAACAACACTGACAGTAAAATGTTTTCAAGATGTTTACAAAAGGAGAATAGTTATGCATGTATTTTATTATATGTGGAAATAATGGAACAAGAGTTAAAGCAGACTCACAGACGCTCAGACTAGTATTTCCAATTCCATCAGAAATTGGTTCCAGTGAAAACCCTTCCCTCCACATTAAGAATGCTGCACATTCGCTTTAGTAATCTCTCAGCACGGGAAGGCTTATCCAAGTACTGTCAATGCGTTAACAAAAAAAAAAAAGGTACGGAAAGAGAATATAAAGCCCAGTTATGCTCTCACCTTTGTCTCTGCACACCCGTCACATGCTGACACTTTGTGAGCGCACGCTGCAGACTGACAGCTATCTGGCTTTCCTCCTGCCCTCTCTGAGTTTCACTCGAAGGTCCTTCAATAGCAGCAGCCAAGCTATATTCCTTCATTAAAGCATCCCACTCAGCTGATTCCTTCAGCTTTAGCTGGTTAACTGCGTCTTCCAATCCCTTTGAGAAGAACAAAGACTTTTTTTTTTCTCACAATGTAAAAGCTGACACTGTATTTGCAGCAGTTAAAAACTAAATATTCCTGGTTGATGTTTCAGGATTTGCAAGGTAGTTTCCATTGAACAGGCAGATCAAAAATAAAATGCTTTATTAATTTGTTGAGCGACTTTAAATCTTCAATTCCTTGTCGTTACAGCGGTCCAAGGTGCTTTTCCTTCAGTTGCCTATTTCCCTTCCCTGGATCCAGCTTTCCTGCCCTCACTTATACTGTTGCTCTGAAACTACACTGAACTGCAGTTCTGAAACCGTCCAATACAGATAAATAGATCCAATACCCACATTCACTATTGTAAACCATAGCAACATTATCCAGATATATCAAAATATATGGTTCCAGGGAATACAAAATATGGTAATAATATATGGTAATATATTAGTGTCAGTACGGTTAAATTACATAGACCAAAAGTAAATGAAAGTACTGCTTATTATAAAACCTGTTCTTATCTTAAATGCATATCAACAAAGGTCTCTTCAATATACAGTAACAAAATAAGCACATAAACAATTGCATTATATCTTATATGAAACAAGTTCTCTATATATGGCATAGCCATTGTTAGTTATAAAATTATGTTTCTTTTATAGGGACACTGGTTGTAATTATTAAGCTGTAGTTATTGGCAGCAAAATAAACTTTATTAGCCACAGCAAACTGTTTAAAAAAAAAGAAAAATAAACACATTCTATTTATTTATTTATTTATTTTTGCAGCAATATGCCTCAAACATTGGTTTCAGATCCCTCCACCGTTACACATTACCAGCGGGGTCTGAAACCAACTTAATGGACATGGTTCAGTAAAAAGCAGAATCAAATAAAAACAACAGCTTTCAATCAATTTAAAAGCATAGGATTATGAACAAGTGCAGTTAGTCATTTTAAGATGCACCTGGGAACAGAAAGACAGGTAACTACTGTAGGTGCTGAATTTGTTACCATAGAAACAAGATCAAAGTTAGGCAACACAGAGACTTTTATTGTTTATGTTCGGAAAGGGGTAAAGTAACAAAAGCAATAACTATCACTAAGTAACTGCTATAACAACTCCGACAAGAACAAAATGGTTAGGAGTCCACGGTAACCTGACATACTATTTGCAGCATCTTCAGGAAGCCAGTAATGTTCTACTCACATGTCTGTGTTTCTGGATTATCTGCACAGTTTCTGACCCTGTCATTGACCCTGATATTCTCAGCTCCTCCACCAGCAATGTCTGCAGACTCAGAATGGCAGAATATGCCTCCAGGGCCCTCACTCTCTTTTCAGCTTTCTGAAACTGCAAAGCAGCCATGTGCACCGCCAGCCTTTCCTCCTGAGCCTTGAGATGGTGGGATCTTTCGTGTAGCATCTCCACAAGGACCTAGAACAGAGTTCACAAAGAAATCCATTTGCATTCCATCATCAGAGTCCTTGCAGAAGGACAAAAATGAACATGCACCTTGTAAAGATACTGAAATATAATCTGCAGCCAGTAATCTGTAATTTTACCCTTTACCATACCAATCATAGGCCCTATTTTCAAGGAAGTGTAAAGCCAAATATTCTTCAATGAAACGTTAATTGAGTATAGTTGTTACAAGATCGAGGAAGACAAAAATTATTAATGAATGTACATTTCTTTGTAGCAGCTAGTTTTTAACTGGTGCTGATACATATTTCAAATCTAAATCCGGGTTTATGCTTTCCTGTGTTATCCAGCTATGTTTATAAGAGGTAATGACTATCTGGCCTTTGCCTCTCGGTTGTAAGAGAACCTTAGCTGCAAGAACTGTTTTGTATCGTGAGGAAAACGTTCTGGAAAAGTGTTATTCGAGTATAGCGAGTTATCCCGACTATACGAATAACTAAAGTAATCCTCTTTGTTACTTGGCCACACGTGATAGACAACATTTTAAAACTAGCAAGAAAATATTAAGAACAACAAATGACCTGCTCCTACAGTTCCTGCAAACACATTGTTTTGCTAGATTTATACCATAAAATTCACAATCGTTTGCAAGCTTTGTGATTAATGTAGAGAAAAAGCATCCCCCTAAATAACGGTTTTATTTTTTTGAGCACATATCTTATTACCTTGTCTTTTATGATGTCAGTATGATGTGTGAACCCTGACTGCAAGCTAAGAGTTTCATGAGCATTCATTAATTGGTGTAGAGATAACAGCAGTGACTCAGCTGCATGTTGCTTTAAATATGCTTTGTACTCCAGAGAGGTTACAGAACTAGTAATTAGCAGACTTAGTGACAGATGAAATTCACTTGGTAAAAGTGAGTCGTGGCTGACCCTAAATTTCTAACAGAGCACCAGGAAGTGAGCTCCTGTGGAGACAGAGTCAATCTTGCAATGGCAAGCTGAACAGCTGCCAGGTAAACCTTTAAATAATAACACCTGAGGCCGCCCTGGTGGTTGATGAAAGCCACCACTGTTGTGTTATCTGTACAGACAAGCACATGTCTCCCTCGAACCTCCTTCAGGATTTGATGCTGACTATAAATCAGAAATGCAAAAGAAAACGGCAGTAGAATGACTTTTTCCCAATTTAACATGAAAGGCTATAATCTATTTGTCTGTTGTTACCAATTCTGTAGATGCTGAAAGAAGTGTTTCTTCTTATGGTCAAGTTTTTACAGAACAACGTCAATCTATGAAAGAAGGCAGGTTAACCAACTGACGATGCTTGAGTTTAATAGCAACATTTAATGCATGGGATATTTTCTTTCATGAAACTGGAAGTGACTCTTAATGTGCTGCTTGCAAACAACCTTGCATTATTATTATTATTATTATTATTATTATTATTATTATTATTATTATTATTTTGTAATATATTATAGCATTGATGTTATGATTTCAGTATTTTATATAAATTTTTCCTGGAATCAGTGCTGTTTTTTTTTATATTTTGTTGATAAATTATGTGTTCCTACTAGTAAACTGAAACATTTAAATTATTTATTTACACATTCTAAGAAATAATATTGAATAAGATGTATTAGTAATAAAGGGATGCATGACTAAATAAATGTCCGTAGCTGCTGCTGCCGCCGCCTAATCAACGCGCGTTAATAGAATGACTAATTGAGATGATTAAAAGAATCAGGAGATTATTAATCAATAAGTGATTTAATTAAGCAGACTACATGACCACCTTTTTTCTTTTACTTTTTTCTTTTACTGTAGTTTCTTAGTTCTTTTAGTTTAGTCTGTGAATCTCAGCTCTCCTTCCAACATTTAAATCATGCACTCCATTTATCAACAAGTAGTACAAGAACATACGTATTATTTATTTTAAAAAAAGGCACAGGAAATGTGCTACAAGCTGATCAAAAGGGAGTTAATTGATGTCTGTTTATTTTGTCATTACAGTGCATTTGCTATAAGCTGCAAAAATATACTTTGCAGACATATGTCATTAAAAATCCTGTGTGCATTGCACTTAGGCAAAAACATATAATATAATTTATTTTTTTAAATAATCCAAAGCGGTTAACTTTCTTGTTTACTGTTCAGATGACAACGATGTTTTAATCAGCCTTTCAGTGCATCTGTACTGGCTTTTCTGTGACCTGTTCTGTACAGCAGGGGTGGGACAAAGTCAGAGCTGCATTGTTTTGATTTAGGTTTAAAATGGACGTAAAATATAAAAAATGGACAACAAAGCAAAACAAGCAAAATATATTTCGGCTGAGGATCAAGACATTTCCCAAAAGAAACTCTACATGCAGATGGAGGTAATTGTATTACACATCTTGTAATGTGACTTAAATAAAATATGATCAATTGCTATTTAGCTTCAGAATCACACATTAAACAAAAGGTTACTACAGAGGCTGCTGAACAGAACTTAAAACAGACAACAGCTTTCAGAAAACAAACTAGAAAGTCAGAGCAGGCAAAAAAGTATTCCTGTGTCGGTTGTAGCCAAGTTAAATCAGCACTACAGGTCCAATCAAGCACAGCTACCTCGGTTCAAACAACCTGCTGTTTACTTTTTAAACGCAGTTAGAATTTTAGACCCGAATAGGCACGTTTTCTTTGTTTTGACGGTACTGATAAAATAGATTCCTGGATGGGACAAATAACATGACAACGAACGTGCTGCATATATGGACTTTATTAAAGAATGCCAGATACCTTTGGGTAACCGAGTTTTGGGGCTGTTTCTAATCGATTTCCACATCTGTATAACTTGGCAAAGCTTTGCCTTACACTTCCAACCAATTCAGTGGATGCAGACATGTAGTCTCAATGTATGGGCAAGTCAACTGCAGGCAGAGAATGTCAGCAGCAACTGTTGGGGATGTTGCATGCCTTTTAACAAATTACAGCACTCTGTTTTAATAAGGAAGCAAGTACCACTATTTTTAGGCTTTTATAGTGCTCTGAAATATTATCTAGGTGTATTTAATGTTTAAACAGTTCCACGAAATGTCAGTTAAATCCTAATTATAATCCTAATCCTAACTGGATGACTTGGCCATGCACATAACATCCTTTTTGCCAATGACGTAACTGTAGAACTCTTTGCAGCTCATGCTGAAATTCATTTTTACTGTTGAGCTTCGATTACTAGCACAAGCTTCAATTCACAGTCACAATAATAATAATAATAATAATAATAATAATAATAATAATAATAATAATAATAATAATAATGTTGCATCCCACCGGCGTGATGCTTCACAGTCAACTCGCCACCGTGTTATGCCACATTCTTTTTTACACAATTTACAAAATGTCTTTGTAACACAGTCATATGATTGAATCCATTTTGTTCCCCACTACATTCTCTTTTTTTGCTTTTTAAGGACAGGCTCCAACAACACCAGCCACTATGACACTTCGCCAATAAAATCAGACGCACCAAGAAAAACACATGACGCGTACCGCATCATATGACTGCAAGTTAAAATGATTGGATAGCCGCATAGATGCAATGCAAACAACTCACTCAAACAACACACCCTAAACCAGTATGCTGTTGCACCGCGAGACAGTACAGCAGTCACATATACAAAATTTCCTAACAAGAAAATAAAAAAGTCACATTTTACACCTGGGTTTTCAACATTTACTCTAAAAATCAGGACAAAGGATATTGCTGCTCTAGAAAGAGTGCAAAGAAGAGCAACCAGAACTATCCCGGGTTTAAAAGGCATGTCGTATGCAGACAGGCTAAAAGAATTGAATCTATTCAGTCTTGAACAAAAGAAGACTATGCGGTGATCTGATTCAAACATTCAAAATTCTAAAAGGTATTGACAATGTCAACCCAGGGGACTTTTTCGACCTGAAAAAAGAAACAAGGACCAGGGGTCACAAATGGAGATTAGATAAAGGGGCATTCAGAACAGAAAATAGGAGGCAATTTTTTACAAAGAGAATTGTGAGGGTCTGGAACCAACTCCCCAGTAATGTTGTTGAAACTGACACCCTGGGATCCTTCAAGAAGCTGCTTGATGAGATTCTGGGATCAATAAGGTACTAACAACCAAATGAGCAAGATGGGCCGAATGGCCTCCTCTCGTTTGTAAACTTTCTTATGTTCTTATGTTCTTATCAGGCTAGTCTAGTGTAGCATTACAATCTGTGTTAACTTCTTTCACTTTCTAAAAGATTTGAATAGTATAGATTCATGGAGATATTATGTTGTATGTGACTTTAAGAACAGAAGAAATGTTGCAAACAAGAGGAGGTCCATTTGGCCTATCTTGCTCATTTGGTTATTTATTGATCCAAGCAAGCCATTTCTTGAAGGACCCGTGTGAATCAGCTTCCACAACATGGTTAGGTAGTTTATTCCAAACACCCACAACTTATTTTTTCATTCCTTACTAACATTTGTAGAACACCTCTAAGATACCCCTGTATGTAAAACATCTGGCCTAGTTATAAAACGTCTGCTTTAAGGAAATTATGTCTGTGTTATTTTGTGTTATATATAAATATTAAGATATTTATTGTAATTAGAGTATCTGAAGCTGGCCGAAACATCAGATTTCCCTTTTTATACACAAGAAATAAAGAAAATAGTGTTAAGTGTTGCTCTTTCTTACCAGTTTTATTTGAATGTTATAGTCATTGGCAATGACCTTTGAATATACTGGAATTTTTCATCAACAACAACAGAAAAATCTATTTAAACAGCAAGCATTCCACCATGCTGTAGCATTATTAACTGTGTATTAGCCTCATATGCACTTGTACTGCAAAAAAAGAAATGTGGCCACCATTTAACATGTAATGGACATAAGATCCAAAGTATCACGATAGTATTGAATATCATGATACTGTGCATGGTATCATATCGAGGCATCCGAAATAAGGTATCGCTGAACACTACTTAAAAGGTTTCACAGAATGTGTCTCTGTATGCATTGGAGAGGATA